>NC_137003.1:2358301-2403301 GCF_032717465.1 Coenobita brevimanus
TCTTACGTAGGCACCTTTTAAATATTTTCTTCATGCTGACGCCATTGGATTTTATTTTGCTTTAAACAACGCTTACCTCTCTCTCTCTCTCTCTCTCTCTCTCTCTCTCTCTCTCTCTCACACACACAGTTCACCGAATAACATTAATAACGAACATAAACTGAAAATACACACTTCTTTTTCTATGCCTCCCCCCCCTTTCTCCCTTCCGCCTCCCCTCTCTTCCCTCTTCCCTTTCCTACCCCCTTTCTCTTCCCTCCCCTCACTCCTGCCTTTCCCCTTCCTTTCCTACCTCTGTGCTTCTCCTTTCCTTTCCTCCCATTTCTATACCCTCCCTCTCCATTTCCCACCCTCCCCTCCTCTCCCCCACGTATATACGGCACCAGGTGTAGGGAATTTATGGCCATAAGTCCCCCAGTCCCGCCCCTTCAGCGCCCCTCAAATTTTTTCCTACAGGCTCAGAATTCCCCTAAATCACTGACGCGGGGAGAGAGAGAAAGGAGAGAGGGGAGGAGGGGAGAAAAAAACGAGAGAGAGAGAGAGAGGGGGGGATTACCCTTTTAATACGGTGACGCCTAAATATTCAGTTCTTACCATCTCAAACGTATTTTATTCAACTTAGAACAAACTTTTCGAGGTAGAAGGGGATAGATATAGATTTGCTAAGGCCTTCACTGCAAGGACACTCTTTGAAGTTGAAAAAGAGTGATGTGGCAGTGGTAAGAACAACATTTAAGATGCTTTAGTGTGTGGTGGGATAGTCTCAGCACTTGTCAGTGTGTATAGTTACGGTCAAGGGTGTGGCACGATTTCTGAGAGGAGGTAACTTTCCTTCCTCTGCTGACACCCTCACCTTCCATCACCCTCACTGTTATCCTCGCCCCCGCCATCACCTTCGCCCTCGCTCTCCATCACCCCTACTCGTTATCCCATCAACAATGCCCCTAACCCAGTTCTTCTAGACTTGCAGGGTTTACATTTTCCTTCTCTTTACCCATGCCTCCCTACCTGTGTCTCACACACACACACACACACACACACACACACACACACACACACACACACACACACACACACACACACACACACACACACACACACACACACCCTTCTGCCCTTCTTCCCTGCATTCCACACTCGTCTCTTCTCCCCAAATAGTTTTTATTCAGGATCTCACGTTTCTTTTATTCTTTCCCGTCATTCGGAAGGAAGTTTTAGTTATTTATTTATTTACGTTTCATTCCTTTTGTAGTCTTATTTCTCACTTTAGGTAGGAGAGGTGTGGATGGAGTGAGTGAGGAAGGTATTTAATAATGAAGTGTGAAGGTAGGATGGGTAATACAGCATGCAGGATGCGAGGCTGGTAGGCAGGATGACACCATGTACAGCAGGCAGAAGGAGGGAAGCAGGGGGCAGGCAGGCGGGTAGGCAGGGAGAGAGGTAGGCAAGTAGGGAGAGAGGATTGGAAACAGAGAGACAGACAGGCAGACAGATAGGCTGGGGTGAACCGATGAAAGGCTTCGCAGTCTTTACTTGCCGTCACTCTGTTAACTTGGCTTCTTCAGGGTAGGAGAGAGAGAGAGAGAGAGAGAGGGGGGGGGAACTGGGGAGGGGGCGCCACCTCGATTTTGGTTCATAACATCCCGCTAAATGAATATACTGTATATCGTTATCAGTATCAACGCTGAATGAATGTATACTTCCAGTAAATGGGTGATTCTCTCTCTCTCTCTCACACACACACACACACACACACACACACACACACACACACACACACACACACACACACACACACACACACACACACACACACCAGTTCATGTCATTAGGCCAGTACAACAATAGCGTGTCCTTTTCCTCTTCACCAGCGTCGGGTTTTTCACTCACCAATGTTGGCCTTTGGAGCCGCACACATATATGTTATTGTGTCCCACGTTTTCTGTTCCTCTGCTGTATATCTGAAGGAAGTCACAGGAAATACCGGCTGCAATTTTATTCTTTCTCATTTTCTTTCCTTTTTTCCCCAATTAATTCTTAGTTGCCTCAGCATTTGCCTCCCTTAATTCCTTTCACAACTATCCGTCTCACTTTCGCACACACACACACACACACACACACACACACACACACACACACACACACACACACACACACACACACACACACACACACACAGTAATTAAGTGAACCAGCTCATTAGCGCAATACAGCCAAGCAATATTTTTCTCCTAATTATTACCACAGCCGTCCAGACCCACCATTATATATATTTTTTGTTTCCACTTGCTACTGCGTGGTTTATTATTGACTTTGGGTTAATTTGTGAATGTAGATGTGGAAAGACAGGGAAGATGGGGAATGAAAAGGAGAGAGAGAGAGAGAGATCAAAGCCCTCCCTCTTGAAAGTTCCCAGTTCCCAGATGCTCCCAGAGTCTTTGCATGAATTACTTCAATCCCTTAAAAGCTGTTACTCTCTCTCTCTCTCTCTCTCTCTCTCTCTCTCTCCCTCCCTCCCTCCCTCCCTCCCTCCCTCCCTCCCTCTCTCTCTCTCTCTCTCTCTCTCTCTCTCTCGACCCAGTTAATACTAAAGGGCAAGAATATTTCAACTCTCAGCACGATGACGCATTTTATTAGCATTTCTTTTTTTCTATTTCTTGTCTCTCATTTTTTTCTATTTTCTTTACTTTTTTTTTTTTTTTTAACCTGGCAAGTCTTTTTAATCTTAAGGCAGTTTTGGAAGGAGGTGGTTCTATGTCTGCTTGCTAAATGGCCTCAGTGCAGGGGTTTGGTGGTGGGTGGCCTAAAACCGTGTGTCAGCAGCAAGAATACAGTGTTAATATACCAAGGAGGCAAAGCAACACGTCAGCCTGGTGAATATAACACCGTGACTTGCGGTGCATAATACCAAGGAGGCAAAGCAACACGTCAGCCTGGTGAATATAACACCGTGACTTGCGGTGCATAATACCAAGGAGGCAAAGCAACACGTCAGCCTGGTGAATATAACACCGTGACTTGCGGTGCATAATACCAAGGAGGCAAAGCAACACGTCAGCCTGGTGAATATAACACCGTGACTTGCGGTGCATAATACCAAGGAGGCAAAGCAACACGTCAGCCTGGTGAATATAACACCGTGACTTGCGGTGCATAATACCAAGGAGGCAAAGCAACACGTCAGCCTGGTGAATATAACACCGTGACTTGCGGTGCATAATACCAAGGAGGCAAAGCAACACGTCAGCCTGGTGAATATAACACCGTGACTTGCGGTGCATAATACCAAGGAGGCAAAGCAACACGTCAGCCTGGTGAATATAACACCGTGACTTGCGGTGCATAATACCAAGGAGGCAAAGCAACACGTCAGCCTGGTGAATATAACACCGTGACTTGCGGTGCATAATACCAAGGAGGCAAAGCAACACGTCAGCCTGGTGAATATAACACCGTGACTTGCGGTGCATAATACCAAGGAGGCAAAGCAACACGTCAGCCTGGTGAATATAACACCGTGACTTGCGGTGCATAATACCAAGGAGGCAAAGCAACACGTCAGCCTGGTGAATATAACACCGTGACTTGCGGTGCATTGATGTGACTTCACTGACATCGTTCGTCGCAGGCTGCAATAACATGTGATATTCTTTAGTCCCACCCATAACGTTAAGCTTCTTCCTCCTCCTCCTCCTCCTCCTTTTTTTTTTTTTTTTTTTTTTTTTGGTAAAATAATATCTCGTTACCTGAAATATAACTTATTTATCATTGGCAGGTAAAGGGTTAACCTAAATATATTTTCCTTCTTTACAGGTAAGTGAGGGACGTAACAGTGACATAAGAGTGAAGGTGTTTTATCCTACGTCAGCTCAGGTTAGTTAGCTGTATACAAGTAGTGATTAGTCCTCAGGTATGTGTACATTATTATTATTATTATTATTATTATTGTGAATATGTAATTGAACGATTGCAGGATTGTGTATGAATATGTTTGTGGTTGTTTATGCGTATGTTTATACTTGAATAGGGATTATTATTATTATTATTATTATTGGTGTCTTTTTTTGTATATGTAATTGAAAGAGCTTCTAGTTTGTTTTTTTAGTTAGTTGTTTTCCGGGGAGGGGCACTAACCCTGGGGTGGAGAGGTATATGAGAGAGGGGGGTGTGAGTTGGGAGCAGGGCAGTGAAATGGCGGGGGACAGGGCGACTTGGAGGCGATTTGTTTGTGGCCACCCCAAACGGGATTGAGGCGTCTGGCAATAGATAGATAGATAGATAGTAATTGAAAGATTGCAGGATAGTGTATGAATACGGTATGTTTGTGGTTGTTTATGGGTATGTTTATGCATGGGTGTGTATATATATTCAGTTGTGCATGTTTATGTGTAATGTGGTATTTGTGTGTAAAATGCATCATTCATGTGTATCCATATGGTTGTGTAATTAGGTCGGGATATATGTGTAACTTTCATTTTTAGCTTACAGTAGCAATCAGCAATTTTCCTTTAGTCTTCCATTGTATATGTTCTTCTTCGTCTTTATTTTCTTTTCTTCTTTATTTACTTTTACTTTATTTTCTTTTTCTTCTTTATTTTCTTCTTCTTCATCTTTCTTGTCAGTTAAAAGCCCCTCCTTGTAGCACTTTTTTGCTGTGTGTTTGTCGCCATCTTAAATCCCCAGTACATTTTTTCCCTTCTTTTCCCCTCTTCTGTTTTTCACCTTCCTTAGATCCCCTCTCTTCCCTGTCTCCCTGTCCCCTAATCCCTGTCTTCTCTAAAAGTGAGAAGAAAGTGAGGGCTTGTGAGGTCGGGGTGGTTTTGGAGTTCAGGCAAGAAAACTTAAGTAGTAAAGAGGCGGGAAGAATATTGAGTAGGTGTGTGTGTGTGTGTGTGTGTGTGTGTGTGTGTGTGTGTGTGTGTGTGTGTGTGTGTGTGTGTGTGTGTGTGTGCGCGCTTTAATCTGAATTAAATAGTCTGGTAATAGCAAGTGTTAAGCATGCATATCGTACGGTTGCAGTCAATAGTTCTTTTACAATGACATGAAACCTAATGATATCTGGCCTTTAAAAATGCTGCTGCTACGACTACTACTACTACTACTACTACTACTGCCACTACAACTATTACTACTACTACTACTACTACACTTTGGGACAAAGTTTTGCGAGTTTCTTGATTTTGTTTCGCATGTTAAGGTAAATCAAGGTAAATTATACGTCATTACTGCCACATTATATTGATTTGGCAGAATTGAAACTTTCACACGTGTGTAGGTCATCTGAGAGACTTTGTAAGGTTTCTTTTAAAAAATTAATCTATGCAAATAACTCTATACATTTTTATTTGAACATTCTTATCTCCAGAAGCTGCTGTTGTAACCCTTGTAATAAAAATAATTGAGACTGCATCGTGCACTGGGACAACCAATCAGCTGCCAGTCGTCAAAAGCTTAAGGCTCTTCTCTTCTCAGATGAGATCGAACAGGTTATAGTTAGAAACGACAACAGTGTAAATGAATTATTGACCACACCTGTAGTCTAGATGAAGTTAACCTCAATTCGATTACTGTTTTTCCCCCTGTATTCTTACTATTTCAGAAAGACTTTATTCAGCTAATTATATAAGTTAGGTCTTTATTAACCCCTTCACTGTAGGTCTAAGTAAAGTCTAATAAAACTGATGGTAGCAGTAATAAAGCCAAAATGACGTACTGAAGGTGAAGGGGTTACAGAGCTGTGTGTTTACCTCACTCTGGTACACAAACACTGACTAGTAAATATAAACAAAAATATACACACAGATACACCCACACAGACCAGGAAGATACCTGTGTGTTTCCTTTATCATGCTTGGAGCTGGTGGGTGTAGGCAGAATACGTACACACACACACACACACACACACACACACACACACACACACACACACACACACACCAGGAAGATACCTGTGTGTTTCCTTTATCATGCTTGGAGCTGGTGGGTGTAGGCAGAATATGTACACACACACACACACACACACACACACACACACACACACACACACACACACACACACACACACACACACACACACACACACACACACCAGTGCCTCCATTGGTAACCCTTGGCAACCTTCATCACCTTTGATGATAACGTACTCAGTAAAACAGAGAGAGAGAGAGAGAGAGAGAGAGAGAGAGAGAGAGAGAGAGAGAGAGAGAGGTGAAAATGTGTGTGTGGTTGAATCCTATCTCACATTTGCTTTAAGTTTGATGTTGGTCAGGGAGAGGGAAGGGGTAGGGTAGGGGAGGAGGAAGGAAGGGGAGGGAGGGGAAGGGAAGAGGGAAGAGTTTGGGGTAGGTGAGGAGAAAGGAAAAAAAGTAAGGGGGAGAAAGTGAGGGGTATAGGGATAAGGAGGAAGAGTAAGGGGATTTGAGAGAGAGAGAGAGAGAGAGAAATATTAATTAAGGCAGCGTGGAAGTGTGAGATAAGTGTGTGTAAGAGAGTCAAAATAAGCGATAGAGTATCTTAAACGCTAATAAGAAAGAGTGTAAACAAACCTATGTGAGGCAGTCACTTGTCTGTGTAGGCGTGAGTTGGCCCTTTGAATTTATAGTACTGTAGTTGCGTGTGTGTGTGAGAGGGAGAGAGAGAGAGAGAGAGAGGTGTACTGAAAATTTGAGTATTCATAATGATGTAAGCAGTGTTATATATCCCTCATTATTCTGGCCAACCTTTCTCTTACAAGTTTCATCTCTCTCTCTCTCTCTCTCTCTCTCTCTCTCTCTCTCAATATACATCATCTTAGGAACTCACTGTGGTCAGCGCTTGTTGGATTAGGGAAGAGGTCGAAGGTTAGGGAGGGTAGGAGAGAGGGCGAGAGAGAATGTGTGTGTGTGTGTGTGTGTGTGTGTGTGTGTGTGTGTGTGTGTGTGTGTGTGTGTGTGTGTGTGTGTGTGTACAGTCTATCCCATCACACTGTCGCTGGACGAAGGGATGTCGTTAATGGCAACACGGCCCTGTTGATTGGAGAGAGAGAGAGAGAGAGAGAGAGAGAGAGGATAAGTTTACTGTTATTTTGATACATAGACCAGCCAGACCCTGAAACGCCAGGTCTCTCTCTCTCTCTCTCTCTCTCTCTCTCTCTCTCTCTCTCTCTCTCACGGAAGGCAGATTACATTATGTAGTGTAGCTGTGTGATGGAGAACTAACTTAATGGACACAGACCCTGTAGGGATTTGACCTCATGGAGAGGAGGCATGATTGTTTGGATGGATGGATGAAGAGTTGAGGAGTGGGATGGGAAGGCCGGGAGTAAGTGAGTGAATGGATGATTGAATGAAAGAATGAGTTGGAGAGTGGATAAGTTGATGGATGAATAGATGAATGAATAGATGGATGGATGGATGAATGAATGAATGGATGGATGGATGGATGAATAAATGGATGGATGGGTGGATGGATGGATGAATAAATGGATGGATGGGTGGATGGATGAATGAATAAATGGATGGATGGATGAATGAATAGGTGGATAAATTAAAAATGGTTGGATGGATAGACGGATGGGTGATGCGGGGAATGAATGAGTCGGTAGATAAATGGATGACAGCCGCTTCAGTCCGATGACGTTTTTCGTTGCTAGCTACAAACAATATTTTTCGTTGCCATCTCCTAACAGTATTTATCGTTGTTATCTGTAAGCAGAAATTTTTAGCTGGGGAGACACTTTTCAAACTGGAGAGGTTAGATAAATCTTTCCTTTACTAATTCACTATGCGATAAATCCTTCCTTTACCCCTTCACTATACGATAAACCCTTCCTTTACCCCCTTCACTATACGATAAACCCTTCCTTTACCCCTTCACTATACAATAAACCCTTCCTTTACCCCTTCACTATACGATAAATCCTTCCTTTACCCCTTCACTATACGATAAGTCTTCCTTTACCCCTTTACTATACAGTGTCCATAAAGCAGAATAAAATGGTGTGTAGGCAGCAAGACTACATCACTATAACATGTCATGGTGTCTGTGTGTCAGTTTAGGTGTCAGGTGATCCATTACATTACAGGTGTGTGCATGAGCAGGTGTGTTTAGGTGCACATTTTAGTACATATCCTACCATGGTGCACAGCCCATGGAATTAATGTAATATTTGTGGAGCACTTCACACACACACACACACACACACACACACACACACACACACACACACACACACACACACACACACACACACACACACACACACACACACACACACACACACACACACACACACACACACACACAAGTCCTATCATTAGGCTTGTATATATTACATCGTGATATTCTGTTGCAGGCACTCATAGTTTGCAGATTTTTCAGTATAAACATAAGTTGGCTGTATATCGTACACAAGAGAATATAGGCTAAACTATAAAATACAGAAATACAGCCAGATACTGAGATGGCAGGTGGACGTGGCGGAACTTTCCCTCCTCAGATGTTGTACCCGTGGTGGTTATCTGCCTCAGTGACCCTCGTGCAGTCGATAGGCATAAATCTGTTTTTAAGTAACTAAATAACTAATAAGGCAAAGGTGTCTGCTGTACCTATGGTTATCTGCCTCCAGTGTCAGCAAGAACATAGTGCAGTCCTTAGCGCCTGGTGTATTGTTGGTATTTATTGGTGTCCTTCATTAGTCTGTGTGTCTGTCTTCATAACTAAATAACCAATAAGGCAAAGGTGTGTGCTATACTTACGAGGATATGACTGTGTCCCAAAGAGTCTGCTATATTGCTAGTATTTGTGGGTGTCCTTTCATTAGTCTGTGTGTCTGTTTTCATGTCGCTGTTGGTGCCAGTACTTGTGTGGTTTTGTCTCACTGTCACTATACGCCTCTCCCTTCATATGTATTACCTGCCATTCCCCCTTTCCTTCTCTCATTCTTTATTTTTAGCACCTCTTTGTCAGGACCTTCTCTTTCTCCTCTGTTTTTTCATCTTCCGTGCTTATTTGTTCTTTCTTACTATCTGTTCCTCTAATATCTACGTTTTGGCTTATAAAATTTTTCTTTTCCTCCATCTGTCTCCTTCCTTTTTTCCCTTCCAATCTTTAATCTTCGTCTTTAATACCTCTTTTCCCACAGCATTGTCTCTTCCATCTTCTTTCCTCCTCCTCCTCTCCTTACTTCCCTCGTTCTTCATTTCCCATACCTCCTTGCTACCCCTACTCTCTCCATCTCATATCCTTCTCTTCCGTCTCTTCTCTTTTCCTTCCTTACCCGTACTCCCAACCGTCAGTAACATCTTGCCTTTGTCTTCTTCCTCGTATTTCCTACTCCCTCTTCCCTCTGCTTACCTCCTCTCTCCCTATTCTCCCCTCTTCTTCCTGTCACCTCATAGTCCCTCTCCCCATACCTCCTTCCTTCTCCCTCCTCTCCCTTCCTTCTTCCCTCCCCAGGCCAGACCCTCAAGTCTATCACCGTCACCCACAATCTTCCTCTGAGCTTCTCCCCTCCCTTCCGTCTTCCCTTTTCTCACCGTCTTTCTCTCTCCTCTCACCTTTTCTCCCTCCTTCCTTTGTCTCCGGCACTTGTCTTCCCTTCCTCTCTTCGGTTTATCTGCCTTTCTCTCGCCTTTTCTTATTTTTTGTTCTTTGTTATATACTTGGTTTTCTCTCTCTCTCTCTCTCTTTCTCTCTCTTGACCTCTGACCCCAGCTCTAATTGCATAAACGCTGACCACCGAGTTCTAAAGGTGTTGAGAGAGAGAGAGAGAGAGAGAGAGAGAGGAATGACATCGAGAAGTTAAAAGGCCACTGGACACTGAACATAAATGATTATGAATACGAAAGTCTTCAGTCAACATTAACTCCCCCCTCCCCCCCTTCTCTCTCTCTCTCTCTCTCTCTCTCTCTCTCTCTCGTGGAAGTAACAAAAAATGAATTAGAGGGAAAGTGAGAGAAGAGGGAAAAGAACCCAAGGCCTAAGTAACATGAGATCTAAGAATGTCACATAAAGGGATGATTAGGAGAGGAAATAAGAACAACAACAAACAGGAAGTGAGGAAGGAAGAGACCGAGAAGACATGCATCAGAGAAAATAAGATAAGGATATAGACCAAGATCAGCAGGTAAGTAGGCCAAGGATGATATTATTAGGTAAAGAAATGAAGAGTAAAGAAAACAGTCCTGTAAATGGAAATAAAGACATATAATATAAAGCACTTAAAATAACAGGGCAAAAATGTTGAAAAGATCAGGAAAAATTGCAGAACAAGTTAAATAGAAAACAATGTACAAGGAAGAGATGATAACGAAGACAGGAAGGAAGGAAGGAAGCACGCCTGAATGAAGAGGGTGGAGGGAGGGAGAAAGAAAGCTGAGGGATTATCTTAAAATAGGACACAGACGACAGAATAACGGTACACACACACACACACACACACACACACACACACACACACACACACACACACACACACACACACACACACACACACACACACACACACACACACACACACACACACACACACACACACACACATCTGGTCTCCCCTCAGAGTGACACTAAACATACAGGTAACACATTCACCTTTCCCCTCATTATGCCTCTCCCTCCTCCCCTCCTCCTTCCCCTTTTATCCCTCTTGTCTTCCCTCTCCTTCCATCTTTACTTCCTCCTTCTCCCGAACTTCCTCCTTCCTCTACCTTCGCTTCCTGTCCCCCCCGTCCTCCTCCCTCTCTTTCTCTCCCTCTCCTCTCCCTCTCTCTTCACTCCTTTCTTGGCGCTTCCCTTTCTTCTCACTCCATACTTTTTACTCCCTCCTCTCTCTCTCTCTCTTCGCTTTCCCCTCGTTCCATTCTCCCCGCTCCTTCCCCTCTCTTCTTCCACTCCGCTCCATCCTCCACATTCTTTCTCCCCTACCTTTCCCCTTCTCATTTCACTCCCTCCTGTCTCTCATCCCTCCATCTCTTCCTCGCATTCTCTCCACCACGTAATTATTCCCTCCTCTTCACATTTTTAACACTTTTTCTTTCCCTTCGCTTCAGCCTCTCTTCCTTCTCTTCCTCCTTCCCTTCTCCCAGCCCTTCCCTCCCCTCTCTTCCCTCCCCTCTCCTTCTCTATATCTCTCCCTCCCTCCCTTCTCACTCCCCCTCTCTCCTTGCCTTCCCTCGTTCCCTTGCATTCTCTCCCTCCAACACACACCTGACAGACAACACAGTACCCGACACCTCCAACACTTACCTTTTTACTCTCTCTCTCTCTCCGATGTGTCCTTTGTAATTGGCGGTCTGTGTGTGTGTGTGTGTGTGTGTGTGTGTGTGTGTGTGTGTGTGTGTGTGTGTGTGTGTGTGCATGAGCGCGTGGACTGGGGGACATTGTATTGTTGACATGTAAGTTTGATGTGTGCGTCTGGATATGTATGTGTGAAAAATGAATATGCAGCACATGTCTTTTTGATGTGCGTGTGTGTGTGTGTGTGCATGCATGTGTGTAAATTATGTATGTGTGCAAGTGTGCATTTAATTGGATTACCAAAAGCACCAGATTGGGAACTTTTTGTGTGTGTGTGTGTGTGTGTGTGTGTGTGTGTGTGTGTGTGTGTGTGTGTGTGTGTGTGTGTGAGAGAGAGAGAGAGAGAGAGAGAGAGAGAGAGAGAGAGAACACAGCGTCAGACAAGGACAAATAAACAATCTCGTAGCAAACAGGCAACACAAACACTTATGATGAATGGCCAGGCACACTGTGGTGAGAGAGAGAGAGAGGAAGATATTACTCCTATCCTCCTATACACTCCTTCCTTCTCTCCTATACTATTTCCCTCTCACACACTGCCTCTTCCCTCCTCCTCTCGCTTCCACTTTTCCTCCCACATGCTGCACCCTTCTCTCACTTCTTCTTTTCCTCCCTCACGGTGCGTCCCTCACTCCCTCCTTCCTTCCCTTACTCCTTCATACAAACAATGTCCATCCCATACTCCTTCCTTTCCTCTTTCCTTCCTAACTTCCCTCCCCCCTTCTTCGCTCCCTCTCCCCACCCATCTCTCCTCCCTCACTCCTTCCCTCTTCCTTCCCACCCATCTCTCCTCCCTCACTCCTTCCCTCTTCCTTCCCACCCATCTCTCCTCCCTCACTCCTTCCCTCTTCCTTCCCACCCATCTCTCCTCCCTCACTCCTTCCCTTCCTTTCCCCTTCACATCCATCACTCCCTCTATTCATCCAGCCTTACGTCCATCCATCACACTTTCCATCCATTAATCAGTCCTTTTAGTTTTCACCCTTACACAATTCCTATCCAGATATTAATACACTAGTGCTTAGACACACACACACACACACACACACACACACACACACACACACACACACACACACACACACACACACACACACACACACACACACACACACACACACACACACACACACACACACGGTATCAGTCACAGGGGCTAAAACAACAGGTGAACGACGGGGTTAGGCAGAAAAACCAAGGAAGACGAAATAGAAGAAAACACAGCATTAAGATGGAGGGAGATAGAGGCTGGTAATGAGAGAGAGAGAGAGAGAGAGAGAGAGAGAGAGAGAGAGAGAGAGAGAGAGAGAGAGAGAGAGAGAGAGAGACTTGGGAGACTGACGGCTTTAACTTAATTGGGAAAGTATTTGTAGAGATGAGACCAAGAGAGAGAGGGGAGAAAGAGGGGAAGAGGGGGAGGATGAATGTGTGTGTGTGTAAGAAAGAGAGAGAGAGAGAGAGAGAGAGAGAGAGAGAGAGAGAGAATGTGATGGAAAAATGAGGAAGGAAAAGAGAGGATGAGAAACTCAGGAAGCGAAAGGCGACGTGGGAAGAGAATGAGGGAGAGGAAGGGGGTGAGAAAGAGTCAGGGAGGAAGGTGAAGGTGAGGAGAAGACTGAGACAAGGAATGGAAGAATGAGAGAAGAAGAGAATGAGAGAAACTTGAGAGAACGGACAGAACTTTTATTGATTATTTTTCCTCTCTCTCTCTCTTTCTCTCTCTCTCATAATTTTCCTTCAGTCATTTTTCGTCTATTACCAGTTCTGATTGATTTTCCCTTTTTCCATTGACAGTCTTTCTTCCTATCAATTTACGTCGTCCTTCTTTTTCCTTCTTTTTTCCCCCTCTTTTATCTCCACTGTTCCCTCTTTATTTTTCCTTTTCCTTCCTTTCCTTCTCCTTTCAGTAGTCATTTCTTAAATTTCTGTGGTCCTTACACTTTTTACCATCAGAGAGTAAGTCAGTTAATCTTAAGGTCAGGCACAGAAAAGGGACAGTAAGGTCTGTGTGGTCTTTGGATCTCTATATATCATTTCCTTCATCTTCATTCTCATCTCTTCCTTCGTTTTCGTCCTTCCGCTCTTCTCTTCTTTCTCCTCTCTCATCTTCCTTTTGCTTCATACTTCTTCCTTTCATCCTTTGATCCTTCCCATATATTTTTCTCTCTTCTGTTTCCTCTCTTTCCCCTTCTCATCTCATCTCTTACCTCTCTGGTTTGCCTTTCTTCCTCCCTTAATATTCCTCATATCATTGTCCTCCTCTCCTCTCCTCCTCCTCTCTTCTCCTCTTCATCCTACTCCTCCTCTCTCCTCCCCGTCTCACATGAATAATGGCCCAGCTGTCCACAACTCTCCATTTCTTTTCTTTTTGCCGCCTTACTGTCACACTTGTGATTTGTTCAGCTGAGAGAGAGAGAGAGAGAGAGAGAGAGAGAGAGAGAGAGAGAGAAGGAGGGGGGAGAGGGAGAATTAAGGGCAGACTGAAACAAACTACTGAAAATGTACGAGAATAACGAAAGAAAAAATAGAAGAATCACATGCATACACACATACATAGCTACATACATATACCTACATGCACACACTCACACACATACATACATAGAGACAGACAGACAAAGACGCAGAATAACAACATGCCTGTATACTAGAAGGGTGAGTGTTTGTAAGTACTTAAAAAAAAAAATATGGGTAGGGTATGTTATTGTCCATAGGTAAGTGTGTTTGTGTTGTAGATAAGGTGGCTGGGTAGGTAGAGATAGTGTATAAGTGTGGTGTAAGTGTGTTTGTGTTGTAGATAAGGTGGCTGGGTAGGTAGAGATAGTGTATAAGTGTGGTGTAAGTGTGTTTGTGTTGTAGATAAGGTGGCTGGGTAGGTAGAGATAGTGTATAAGTGTGGTGTAAGTGTGTTTGTGTTGTAGATAAGGTGGCTGGGTAGGTAGAGATAGTGTATAAGTGTGGTGTAAGTGTGTTTGTGTTGTAGATAAGGTGGCTGGGTAGGTAGAGATAGTGTATAGGTGTGGTGTAAGTGTGTTTGTGTTGTAGATAAGGTGGCTGGGTAGGTAGAGATAGTGTATAAGTGTGGTGTAAGTGTGTTTGTGTTGTAGATAAGGTGGCTGGGTAGGTAGAGATAGTGTATAAGTGTGGTGTAAGTGTGTTTGTGTTGTAGATAAGGTGGCTGGGTAGGTAGAGATAGTGTATAAGTGTGGTGTAAGTGTGTTTGTGTTGTAGATAAGGTGGCTGGGTAGGTAGAGATAGTGTATAAGTGTGGTGTAAGTGTGTTTGTAAGTATATAGGCTACCCTCGTCTCGTGCTTCTGGGAATGTTGAGTCGTAAATCTGAACTAAGAACAAGGTAAGTGGTGTGTGTGTGTGTGTGTGTGTGTGTGTGTGTGTGTGTGTGTGTGTGTACATTATTCGCCTCTCTTACGCTAAGTCTTGTGAAAATCTTGAAGTCATTCAGTAAAGAATCAAAAGCCGTGTGGAACTTCCCTCATAAGCCTCTTACCATCACGTTGTCTCGAATATTTTTGTTGTGTCAAAGTTTATTGGGAAAAAACACAAACATCTGACATTTTCCTTGACAAATCTTATAATGCCCAAACACCTTCCTTGACAAAAATACCAGCCATTGGTGTTTGTTGTGATAAAACTGGTGTGGTGGTGGAGAGAGAGAGAGAGAGAGAGAGAGATGAACGATGGAGGGAAGGGAGAGAGATGAGAATAAAGGGAAGAGGGAAGTAGAGAAAACAATAGAAAACGAGGGAAGATCCCAAAGAGAGCAGTGCGTACCTTGTGTCCCTATCATGCGTTGAAGGGAAGAAGAGAGTACGGAAGGAAGGAAGGAAAGAATGAAAGGGAAGGGAGATGAAAGAAGGGGAAGGAAAATGAAGGAAGGAGGGGAGGGGAAGGAGGGTGAAGAGGAAGCAGAGTAGTTGAAAATAACGGGAAGCGAGGGAAATGAGAGAGAGGTAGGAATGGAAAAAATTGAAAGGGAGAGTAATAAGTAAAGGAGGTAAACGAAAGGGAGGGATGGAAGGAAGAGAGAGGATGGTAAGGGTGGGTGGGAAGTGAGAGGAAAAGAAGAAGAGGGGAAGGGAGAGGACGGGAGGGTAAGGGGGGTAGGGGTGAGAAGCTTCCGTGAATTTAAGAAACGTAATACAGAGGGAAGATGACAGCAAATCACACACACACACACACACACACACACACATATATATATATATATATATATATATATATATATATATACAGAGAGAGAGAGAGAGAGAGAGAGAGAGAGAGAGAGAGATGTAAGAACCAGGAAGACCGAAGTAGGCCTACAAGAAAAGGGGGAGAGAGAGGGGAGGAAGAAGAACTCAAAAGTCTACGAAACTAGGGAAGGAAGAATAAAGGGAGACAAGACATGAGATGCGAGGGGAGATTACTGGGGAGGAGAGGGGAGAGAAGGGGAGGGGGAGGGTGATGGAAGGAAGAGGGGAGAGGATGGTGAGGGTAAAGAAAGGGGAAGGAGGAAATAAGACAGAATTAATCTACTAGAGAGAAAGGGAGGGAAGAGAAGGATATAGATTGAGGGAAGGACAAACAGAGAGAGAGAGAGAGAGAGAGAGAACAATAAAGGACAGAGTAACCTGAGACGATGATGTGGGCTAGTGGCATTCTGTATCCCTCACCGCTGAACAAAAACGTGTGTGTGTGTGTGTGTGTGTGTGTGTGTGTGTGTGTGTGTGTGTGTGTGTTTATGCGAGGAAGAAGGAACCAAAGGCCATGAGCCCGCAGTACAGTTCCCTCCAAGAGAAAAACAAAATACAATAGAGAGCCAAATTCAAGATCCGATCATTTTGAGATGCCTGGACACACTGCGTTTGAAAGACTGGAGATCATAGGCAGCAGGAAATACAGACAGAGGGAGACAGTTCCAGAGTTGACCTGTTGCATAAATGAAAGACTGGGAGTAACGGTTAACTCTTGCATTGGAGAGTTGGACAGAAAAGGGATGAGAGTTTGCTGCCAGACGGGTGCTACGTGCCCGTCGTAGAGGTGGAGGAATGCGAGCAGACAGTTCAGAGGAGCAGTGACCATTAAAGTAGTGATAGAAAAGAGATAAAGATGCAACAGTGCGGCGAAGAGACAGAGGTTGAAGGGAGTCAGGAAGAGGAGGAGAGTTAATGAGACGAAAAGCCATTGTCTCCACCCTATTGAGAAGAGCTGTATGAGGGGAGCCTTCCCACACATGAGAGTTGTACTCCACACAGGGGCGGATAAAACTCCTGTATAGAGTCAACAATTGTGCAGGGGTAAAGAAAGAGCGGAGTCGGCTTAGCACATCCAATCTCTTGGAAGCAGATTTTTACAAGAGATGTAATATGATCATTCCAAGATAAGTCCCGAGTAAATGAAACCCCAAGCATGTTCAAGGATGATGCAGGATTAAGCTGAATATTATTAAACATTAGTGGGTATACCTGTGGAAGATTTTGTTGGATTAATAGGTGTAAGAACTGAGTCTTAGGTGCATTAAAAACAACCATATTATTTTTACCCCAGTCAGAGATACGAGCCAAGTCGGACAATAGGTGTGCCATAGCCTCATCCCTTGTTTGTTGAAGTAACTGTTGAGATGGGCGTTGCGGGAGCCGAATGGAAAGGTAAAGGGTGGAGTCATCAGCGTATGAGTGGATAGGGTTAGATGTACAGCTTAGATCATTGATGAATAAAAGGAAGAGAGTTGGTGATAGGACAGAGCCCTGAGGAACACCACTGTTGATAGATCTAGGAGAAGAACGATGGCCGTCTACAACAGCGGCTATAGAACGACCAGAAAGGAAGCTAGTGATGAAGGCACAGATAGAAGGATAGAAACTGTAGGAGGGCAGTTTGGAAATTAAAGATTTATGCCAGACTCGATCAAAAGCCTTTGAGATGTCAAGTGCAAT
This sequence comes from Coenobita brevimanus, assembly GCF_032717465.1. NCBI lineage: Eukaryota > Metazoa > Arthropoda > Malacostraca > Decapoda > Coenobitidae > Coenobita > Coenobita brevimanus. The sequence continues at coordinate 2,375,511 of NC_137003.1, forward strand.
GGCAAAGCTTTCGCCAAAGTCCTGAAAGGAGGATGACCAGGAGTCTGAAAGGTAGGTGAGAAGATCGCCAGTGGAGCATCCCTGACGGAACCCATACTGACGATCAGAAAGAAGGTTGTGACGGGAAAGATGCTTTAAAATTTTTCTATTAAGAATTGACTCGAAAACTTTTAAAATACAGGACGTTAAAGCAATTGGACGAAAGTTGGAGGGTTGGGAGTGGTCACCCTTCTTTGGGACTGGCTGAATGAGAGCAAACTTCCAGCAAGAAGGAAAGGTACAAGTTGACAGACAAAGGCGAAAGAGTTTGCCTAGGCAGGGTGTAAGCACAGAAGCACAGTTCTTGAGAACAACAGGAGGGACCCCGTCAGGCCCATATGCCTTGTTAGTACTGAGGCCAGTGATGGCAGAAAATACATCAGCTGAAGAAATTTTTATGTCAGCCATGAGGAAGTCAGAGGGGGGAAGTGATGGAGGAACAGCACCGGAATCGTCTAAGGTGGAATTGGAGGAGAAAATCTCTGCAAAGAAATCTGCTTTATCAGTAGAAGAAATAGCTACAGAACCATCAGAGTAGAAACGAGGAGGGAAGGATGATGAGGTAAAGTTGTTAGAAAGGTTTTTGGCAAGGTGCCAGAAGGAGCGAGAAGAATTCGAGTTGGAGAGTTGAGAGCATTTAGTACGGATGAAACTATTTTTAGCAGAGCGAAGAACAGACAGCACGATTCCAGGCAGAAACATAAAGATGATATGATTCAGGGGTGGGTTGGCTCCGGTACCTTTGTAGACCCTCTCCTTGTTGCGGACAACATTAGAACAAGCGTGATTAAACCAAGGCTTTCTTGCGTTAGTCAAAGGATATGAGAAAGGAATGTATGCTTCCATGCCCGAGAGAATAACCTCCATAATGCGCAAGGCACACTCAGATGGCTCACGGCCATGGAAGCAATAATCATTCCAGGGAAAATCAAAGAAGTACTGCCTGAGGGCCTCCCAGTCCGCGGCTCTAAAATGCCACAGACGACGTTTCCCTGGAGGGTCCACAGGTTGTACCGGAGTGATAGGACAGGTTAAGGTGATTAGGTTGTGATCGGAGGAGCCCAACGGAGAGAATAGATTAATAGAGTAAGCAGAAGGATTAGTTGGGAGGAAGAGGTCAAGTATGTTGGAGCTCTCTCCAAGGCAGTCAGGGATACGGGTAGGGTGCTGTACAAGCTGCTCTAGGTCATTAAGGATAGAAAAGATGTAGGCTTGTTCACCAGGTGGATCAGTGAAAGGAGAGGAGAGCCAAAGGTGGTGGTGAACATTGAAATCTCCTAGAATGGAGATTTCAGAGAAAGGAGAAATGGATAGAATGTGTTCCATCGTAGAAGTAAGATAGTCAAAGAATTTTTGATAGTCAGTAGAATTAGGGGATAAGTAAACAGGACAGATGTATTTAGTCAGAGAATGACAGGAAAGCCGAAGCCAGAGTGTAGAGAATTCAGAAGAATCGAGTTCAGGAACACGAGAGCAAGACAAGTCGTTGTGTATATATACACAACAGCCACCTTTGGCTTTGAAATGAGTATGGAGAAAGTAGGAGGATACAGAAAAGGGTTTGCTGTCAGTTGTGTCAGACAGCTGAGTCTCAGTTAGAAAAAGGTGAGGTTTAGAGGAGGAGAAGTGGTGCTCAACAGAGCAAAAGTTAGAGGAAAGGCCGCGAATGTTGCAGAAATGAAGAAGAAGAGAGTCAGACAGTGGTTCCAGGCACCTCGAGTCGTCACCGGGAGAGGGGCGGATGATGGGGGCATTTATGGTCCCCCCTCCCTGGGGACTCCGAGGCTTGGTGATAAGATGCCATAATTTTTTGAATTTTGGAAAAGGAAGTGTAGTGTGTACTGTGCATGTAGTTTGGTGTAGATAGTTAGAGAAATTTGTACTGGGGAGCATGCTGGCCTACTCTCTGTGTAACTGAGACACTGAAAAAGTTCAGCAAAGGGGGATGGTCAGGAACTAGTCCTGAGGGCTGATGAAACGGGAGCTCCAGCACTCCCTGTCATCAGCTTTCCATCCACCTCGGGAGTACTGCCCTGCTCGACTGGTGCTACAGTCTACTGTGTGTGTGTGTGTGTGTGTGTGTGTGTGTGTGTGTGAGAGTGTGTGTCACAAAGAATTATTGATGCACAGAGAAACATGCCAAGCCGCCCTCATTTTAGGAATATTAGGTAGTGGTGGAATATCAAGTAGAAGAGGTGAATTATTAGGTAAATTTTTGTATCTGTGTACAGAGTAATATATCAAGCCTATCTCAGTTTCGTAATATTAGCCAGAAGAGGTAGATGAGGCGAATTATTAGGCGAACTTTTGCATCTTTGGGCAAAGAAACATACCAAGCCTCTCCCAGTTTAGGGCATTTATCCATTAGAGGAGAGTGTCAAGTAGATGAGGGGAAATATTGGCAAACATTTGTATCTTTGGGCAAAGAGACATACCAAGTGTGTCTCAACTTTAGTGGAAAGTGACAAGTAGAAATGGTGAATTATTATTCGACCTTTGTCCCAACTTTACCTCGTAAGTCACATTCCTGACCCTTGTAATATAAATCTTCGTTGTTACTGAGGTGATGTAAATACAAGCTCTACGGAACCTCTCTCCTTTACTTCCTTCTTTATTCTTCCCTGTCACGAATCAAATTCGCGACATTTTCCTTTTGTGAGAAACCACAAACTATTAGTGGAAAACTCACTGTGTATCGTTCAGTTAACCGTTTCTCTCTCCATTTCGATGGTATACTTTTTTCAAAACATTCGTCACTGTTTCAAAAGTGACCGTTCTAATGCACGTCATTAAGTGCTCTACTGAGCGATATTATTGTTTCTATATTGTTCGCCCCTGCTTGCCTCAACCGTTGGCCACGCCTTCTTCCGGCTGGCCTGTGCATCGTACCACACGCATCGTATTTGAATGAGTCTTTTGTCTGTCGCGACGGAGTGTGGTTCTGTGCTCCAGTATTGAGAGTGAGAGAGGTCATCTAGCACCCAGACTCCACTAGACTACAGTTCTCCAGGCTCCCACCCTTCCTTGGTGATACGCTACAGTACATTGACCAGTATTTCCTTTTCGTATTTTTCTAGGTTTAAGAGGTTAGCTTCTGAGTGAGCAAGTGAGTGTGATCTCTTTATTTTGAATTCACTTTGAGTTGTAACGTTGAATTTGTTCCTTTGTAATTAATAAATTTAACAGTTCTTTTTCTTTGAGCTTAATGTAATGTAAACTCGTGTTTCATTTCTCCATAATTAAGCTTATTTCCCTTATAGCTCCTAGCAAGCATAAATGCTTTGCTATTCATAACTGGTACTTAGGCCAGTCTTGTTGTATTAAGCTTAAAATCCGTTGTGCCTTCTAGGAGTTAACGCATCAGCAAGAACCTGATATTATTAATAGTATTAGTTTATTTATTGTCAGGGGTGAAGTAACTTTCTCCAGAGGCTAACAGTACTAATACACAGCATTGTGAGTAAGTGGTCTCTGCTGTGTACTGTTGAGAAAGTTTATAAATTCTCGTTCTGAGAGAATCGGCGAAGCGAGCCGACACAAAGTAATCATTGCTTGATTTAGCAAGACAATTCATTGTCCCTGCTCTTCAGTATTATTGAGAATTATCTTTTAATATTGTAGTTATTTTAAAAACCCCGTGACATTCCCTAACCGTTCATACCCTTCCCTCCGCCTTCTTTCCCCCTCCCCTTCCCTCCTCCTGTGCTCTCGTATTTCCCCCCCCCCTTTCGTTCCCTCTCTCTGTCTCTCCTTCCCTTGTTTCTTCAAAGTATCTCTCCCCTTCCCCTCCTCTTCTCAGTCTTTCCATATTTTGTTTCCCCCAATTTTCTCTCCCCTTCCCCTCCCTCTCCCAGTCTTTCCTCCTCTTGTTTCTTCCACTACCACAACACATCACCACAAACCAGCCAAATGTTGTTCTTGACACATGACACGAAAATTGTAATGCGTTAAGGGAGGGAGGGAGGGAGGGGAGGGAAAAGGAAGGGAAGAGGAAGGGAGGTGGGGGAAGTCAGAGGAGGAGAAGAGGGGGAAGAGGAAGGGGAGACGAAGGAAAGTAAGAGGAGGGAGGATAATGGAAAGAGAGTTGAGGAAAATATTGATGATGATGATTGTTAGGAGGAGGAGAGGGGAAGCATAAGAACGAGGTGGATAGAGAAAACAGATGTAAGAAATGATAAGAGGGATGAGGGTAAAATAATATGCGAGTAGGAGTGTTAAAAAAGACAAAGGTTAGTTAAGTTTGGGTAGATCTGACAGACCCGAGAAGAGGGAGGGGATGGCTGAGGTTGTGGGCAGGAAGGAGGCTGTTTGGGGTGTAGGGTAAGGGAAGGTGTGGGGGTGTAGGGTAAGGGAAGTTGTGGGGGTGGGGGTGTACGGTAAGGGAAGGTGTGGGGGTGGGGGTGTAGGGTAAGGGAAGGTGTGGAGGTGGAGGGTAAGGAAAGGTGTGGGGGTGGAGGGTAAGGGAAGGTGTGGGGGTGTAGGGTAAGGGAAGGTGTAGGGTCGGGGTGTAGGGTAAGGGAAGGTGTGGGGGTGGGGGTGTAGGGTAAGGGAAGGTGTGGGGGTGGGGGTGTAGGGTAAGGGAAGGTGTGGGGGTGGAGGGTAAGGGAGGGGGTGGGGGTGGAGGGTAAGGGAAGGTGTGGGAATGGGGGTGTAGGGTAAGGGAAGGTGTGGGGGTGGGGGTGTAGGGTAAGGGAAGGTGTGGGGGTGGGGGTGTAGGGTAAGGGAAGGTGTGGGGGTGGGGGTGTAGAGAAAGGGAAGGTGTGGGGATGGGGGTGGAGGGTAAGGAAAGGTGTGGGGGTGGGGGTGTAGGGTAAGGGAAGGTGTGGGGGTGGAGGTTTAGGGTAAGGGAAGGTGTGGGGATGGGGGTATAGGGTAAGGGAAGGTGTGGGGGTGGGGGAGGGGATGATGTACAAAAGGCAGTAATGTAAATAGTTTTGGTGAGAAAGTGTACAATTGGGAGGCAAAGACTGAACACCACGTTTGGCCGTATTCATAAAGTTTGTTGAGTCCAAGTTGCCTTAGTTATTGCGTTTATCTTTATTATTGCAGCTGCTAAACACAGAAATAAATAAATAAATAAATAAAGGGAATATCGGCATGAAAATACGACCAAGCAAAATAATCTCTGCCAATGTTTTACTGTTATGGAGATTTGTTTATCATAAGAATTAGTTAGGATATTTTGTGAAATCGGTCTTAGGAGAGGATTGGGGAGTTTTTCTGTTTTTTCCTCTTTTTTCGTTGGTCGGTTTGTATGTTAGCTCATGTTACCTAACCTGCATTGTGTCACGAGAGAGAGAGAGAGAGAGAGAGAATGCCGAACTGGCAGGGAAAAGAAGGAAAGGAGAAAGAAAAGTAGAATACTGAGTTGGAGGAAAGGGTGATGTGGTAAGGGAGAGAAAGAAGGGAGTGAGGGAAGATGGGTGAGGGAGGTGCGGAGGCGTGGCACAGATGGATGAAGGAGGGAGGGAGAATGAGAGGGAGGAAAGTGCCTCAGAGGGGAAGGAAGAGGGGAGAGATAAGAGAGAGATGGGAGAGATAACCAGATGAGAGAGAGAGAGAGAGAGAGAGAGAGAGGAGGGGAAATAAATGTAGTGTTGTGGTTAATATGACAGCATGACACTTGTACTGTACTCGTTGCTTCTTTGACACCAGGCAGGCTATTTCCTTTCTCTATTCCCTCCCTTCTTCCTCCTCCCTGTCCCTTATTTCTCCCCTCCCTTCTTCCTCTTCCTAATCTTTTCTTTCTCCCCTGCACCCTTTTCATCACCTTTCTTTCTCCACTTCTACATTCACCCTTTTTCCTATTCCATCATTTTCCGTCCCTCCTCCCTCTTTTCCATTTCCTTCTCTTTCTCTCCCCTTTTGCCCCTTCCCTGTCAATGTCTGTCTATTTTCCGTTTCTCCCCCACCCCTCTGCTCTCTCTCAACCCCTTCCTTTCCTTCTTTCCTCTCCCCATCCCTTTATTTTCCCTCTCTCCCTTCCTTCTCTCGTTTTTTTTTTCTCTCTCACTTCTCGACAATTGTATTCCTCTCTTCCCTTTCTCGTTGTGGTGGTGGTGACTGTGATCTACGTGTGGTGGTGGTGGTATTGTCATTGATATACCGGTAGTTTTTCTTGGTGTGGTGATGGTGGTGGTACTGATAATGATGATGGTACTAGTGATCTGAGTATGGTGCTGGTATTGTGGTAGTGATGGTGGTAACAGTTGTGATGGTAGTTGTGATCATGGTGGTGGTGGTGGTGGTAGTAATCTGAGTGCAGTGGTGGTAATAGTGATCTGAGTGTGGTGGTGGTTTTTTGGTAGTGATGGTAATAGCAGACGTGACGGTAGTGGTGATGATGGTAGTAACAGACATCTGAGAGTGGTGGTGGTGGTTTTGTGGTCAATGATGGTGGTAGTAGTGGTGATGGTAACAGTGATCTGAGTGGTGATTTTGTTAGTGATGGTGGTTGTAGTAGTGATGGTGGTGCAGTGGTGGTATTGGTGGTAGCAGTGATCTGAGTTTGGTGGTAGCTGTTGTGGTAGTGTTGGTGGTAGTAGTGGTGGTGATGGTGGGTTATAATCTGGTGTCAGTCAGTGATTTAGCTATAGTTATGTTGGTTGTGGTAATGGTGGTGGTGATGGTGAGTAATTTGGTGGTCCAGGTGTGGTGGTGGTGGCATTAGAGGTGGTGTTAGTGGTGGTGGTGGTGGCAGTGGTGAAGGTAATGGTGGTGTTAGTGGCTGTAGTGGTGGTGATGGTGATTTTAGTTTCGGTAGTGGTGGTGATGGTAGTGTTATTGGTGGTAGTGGTGGTGATAGTGGTGTTAGTGGCGGTAGTGGTGGTGATGGTATGGTGATGGTAGTGCTATTGGTGGTAATGGTTGTGGTGAAACTGGTGGTGATAGTGTTGTTGGTAGTGTTAATGGTGTAGTGAGGGACGGTACACTTCTTACCACAAAACCCTCCCTAACCAACACAAAAAGGTAATGAGTGTGTGGACAGGTGTGGGAGAGGGTGAGTGTCAGTGAGTGAGAGTGAGTATGACAGTCAGGAGGAGTGGCTGAGGTGATGAGTGTGTATGGACGTGAGTGACATGATTAAGTAGGAAAGAATGAGTCTCGCTGAGTGTGAAATGAGTAACTGGGAGAGAATGAGAGGATATGAAGTGACGAGTGTGTATGGACGTGAGTGAAATGACTGTTTAGGAGAGAATGAGCCAGGGTGAGTGTGAAATGAGTAACTGGGAAAGAATGAGAGAAGAATTGAGTGTGTGCTGGAGTACAGAGTGAGAGTGTGAGTATGGGTAAGCAAATCAGTAACGCCTTTTTTTATATTCTGTTGTTTGTGCAAGTGAATGATATGAATAACTGAGAGAGAATGAGAGTAGAGGTGAGAGGGTGTTGACAGTGTGGCTAAGAGTAATGAAGATATATGAACACTGAGGTAATTATGCTTCTTAGATGAATGAAGTGTGTACACATCCACTACCACATGTATCCACTGACCTGAATGACACTGTGTGCTGGTGGCGTAAAGGAAATTAATATATTGTTAGTTTAGTGCAGGGAGTAAGATAGATTGATAGATTAGTTGATTGATGCATTGATGGAGAGAGAGAGAGAGAGAGAGAGAGAGAGAGAGAGAGAGAGACAGACAGACAGACATACTGGAGTGATGACAGTAAGAATGAAAAATGGGGGAGATGAAAGTGAGAGTGAGAAAAGAGATAGAAAGGAGAGAGAGAGAGAGAGAGAGTGAATAAGAGAGAGAATGAAAGTGAGAATGAGAAACAGCGGGTGAAAGAGAGTTAGAACCATTGAAGATGAAAGCGAGAGTTAAAGTGAGTGAGTGAGCGATAACCCACTAAGTACCGGCGTCATTAGTGGTAGTGTAGGCCTGAGAGAGAGAGAGAGAGAGAGAGAGAGAGAGAATCCAAACCTCCCCAATCTGTAATGTGTAATGGTAGTGCCCTTGGTCGCTCTCTCGCTCTCGCTCTCTCTCTCTCTCTCATACAAGGGGGTCCCCGCCCCCTTCAATTAACTCCACCTGACGCCAGTCACTTCACTAGAGATGGATGCTGACACTTCCCCCCCCCCTGTCATTCTCCTCGTCTTTCCTCACTTTTCCTTCTCTTTTCCTCCTCCTCCTCATCTTCATCATCGTTGTCGCCGTGTGTATATTCATGTGTTTCCTCCTCTGGCCTTTCCACTATACCGTATTTTGACTTCCTCTCCTCTTTTTACCCCTGCCAAGAAGGTTATGTTTTTGTCGGCGTTGTTTTTTTTTTTTTTTTTTAAGCAGGATTACTCAAAAAGTTATGCACGGATTTTTTTTTTTTTTTTTTTTTTTTTTTTTTTTGTAGAGTATGGTTCAAGGAACAGTCCATTAGATTTTGGTGGTGATCCGGATCGTCATCCGGATCCAGTAATTTTTTAAAGGATTCTCTACCATTGCGGGATAGTGGCAGTTTCAATATATTTGCTTCCAGCTCGATAAATAATGCCTACAATGTTTGTACAAACATTACAGGATAACATCATAAGATCCACCACACACTCCGCCTTGACCCAGGTTTGCATCTCGGATTGCTCTTGTTTTTTACTGGACTTCCTCTTCCCTCTTTTTTTTTTTTTTTCTCTCATCTTTATATTTTTTACTTTTATTTTCCCCTTTTTCTTCCCGTCCCCCCGCCGTTTTAATTAACCCTGTTCCCTTTTCTTTTGCCCTTCTTTTCTCCTCTTCCTTCTCCTCTCTTTTCTCTTCGTCTTCATTTTCTTCTTTTTTCTTCCTCCTCCTTTATTTCTCTTCCTGTTAGTGTATGGCGCATATAATGACTGTGTGTGTGTGTGTGTGTGTGTGTGTGTACAAAGAACCACTTACCATGACAGTTCATGTCCTGCTAAGGGTTAACCTGTATCCACAAACTTGTACTTTCATTACTCAGCCCCCCCCCCTCTCTCTCTCTCTCTCTCTCATTATCACCTCTTTCACACCTGATTCTCACCTGTCTTCTTCCTTGTATATTTTAATCATTTCTCCACCCACCGCCTCTGCCACACTTCCTGTTATCTTCATTCTTTTCTGTTCTTTCATCATTCAAATTCATTCACTTTTATAATAACCCTTCTTAACCCCTTCAACCCGAGGACTTATTATTATTATTATTATTATTATTATTATTAATCCATTGATTTACTTGTATTAAGCCTTTCAGTTCCATGACTTCATGTTTATCCTTACTGGATACAAGCAATTTATTCAGTGTAGGAAATATCTTGCATATTGAGTGGATTAATGAAGTTATATCCACCCTTCATGTTCCAATAATTTCTTGTATGCAGAGTAATATTATGTAGTGATAACAGCATCGAAATATACAGATGTCGTCGTTGTGAAGAGGTTAACCTTTCCATCTCCCTGCCTTTCCAGAATATTTCCCTACATTCCCTCCCTCCCTCCATCTTTGCTAAAATTGCTCACCTTTCCAACCCCCTGTCTATCCTGTCTTCTTGTTTATTTCCCTGTCCTTCACTTCTTCACTCTGTGTACCTGCATCGCTCGTTAATCTACACGTGTTATATATTTCATTGATGCTCCTCGTAGACCATTTGTTTACTTAAGGAAATCCCTGTCGTACTGAAGGGGTTAATGAAGGCTGGCTATAACCCCATCCTCTATATTTAAGGCAGGTTAAATATGATCTTGTCCATTTCCTCCCATCCATCCCTCCACCTCTACTTTCTCCAATTTATTCCCATCTCTTCATTCACTGTGCCTTCCCCTTTCCTGCCTTACGTCCCTCCCTGCTCCCGTGTCTGTCCTCCTGCCTACCTATTCCTCAATCCCTCTATGCCCTTTCTATCTCCCTTTATCCTTATTCTGTGTCCCTGCCAACCCATTTCTCTCCCTACCTTCCCTACCTCCCTTTCTTCATATTTCCCTCAATGTCTTACTTCCACTATTCATTCTTACCTCCCTATCTGTTTCCCTTGCTCCATTCCCCTCTTTTCTCCCTGTCCTACCTCCCTGCCTGTTTCCCTCTCTTCCTCCTCCCTTCCTCCATGGCTGCCTCCCTTCCTTCCTGCCGTCACTTAGCTTCAACAGTACCTGTGATGATGTTATTGTGCCACAACTAACAACGCCTACACACCTCTGTCACACTTCAATCTCAACACCTCACTCTGCACACCTCTTCCACACCTTACTCACACCTCTTTCACGTCTCACTCACACCGTTCACACCGCACTTAGCACACCTCTCTCTTACCTCACCACCTCACTCCTCCCCACTCGACCACACTTCACTTTACACACACACACACACACACACACACACACACACACACACACACACACACACACACACACACACAGAGGAGTGGAGATGTTGTGAGTCTGTAAGTCATATATAATTAACCTGTTGGTCAGTACTAGTATGTGTTGGCAGTAGTTGAGTGTGTGTACTAGTATGTGTTGGTAGTAGTTGAGTGTGTGTACTAGTATGTGTTGGCAGTAGTTCAATGTGTGTACTAGTATGTGTTGGCAGTAGTTGAGTGTGTGTACTAGTATGTGTTGGCAGTAGTTGAGTGTGTGTACTAGTATGTGTTGGCAGTAGTTGAGTGTGTGTACTAGTATGTGTTGGCAGTAGTTCAGTGTATGTACTAGTATGTGTTGGCAGTAGTTCAGTGTGTGTACTAGTATGTGTTGGCAGTAGTTCAGTGTGCGTACTAGTATGTGTTGGCAGTAGTTCAGTGTGTGTACTAGTATGTGTTGGCAGTAGTTCAGTGTGTGTACTAGTATGTGTTGGCAGTAGTTCAGTGTGTGGCAGCCGACGTAGCTCATCTTCCTTACTGATCTTTCATTTTACACTTTAACATTATTTTATGTGTTGTTTTTATTGGTGAATGTCATCATAACTGACAGCATTAACATAGGGAATATCGATGGGTAATGTGCAGAGTAAATCACCAAGGAAGAGGTGTTACGAGTCTCCAGAACTCCTTATACTACCACCCTCTCATTCATAATAGTGTACCTTGAACACAGATTTAGTTATTGTCCTTCAGTAATAGTAGTATACATAGGAACATTTATAATAGCCTACCCTCAACCCAGACTTAGTTATTATCAGTAAATAACACAACTATGAACATTTATAATAGCCTACCCTCAACCCAGACTTAGTTATTATCAGTAAATAATACAACTATGAACATTTATAATAGCCTACCCTCAACCCAGACTTAGTTATTATCAGTAAATAATACAACTAGGAACATTTATAATAGCCTACCCTCAACCCAGACTTAGTTATTATCAGTGACTAATACTACTACACATATAAACATTGCCGATATTCAACCCTCAAGCCAGACGTAGTTATTACAAGTGAATAACACGAATATATATGAAAATGGCCAGTGTTTTGGGATGGAAAATATCGACCTTAACATTTGCATGGTTGAAGGCGTTAAGTAGCAGGTTGGTGGGAAATAAGAACATTTATATGGAAATACACCCAGCCGCCGAAATTTTGATACGACGAAGGTAATTGCAAGGTTTATCGGAAAAATGGTTTTTCTGATAATAGGTACCGTTTGCCTGCAGGGATTTTATTATAATGGTTAGGGCATGTATGGGATGTCTCTCTCTCTCTCTCTCTCTCTCTCTCTCTCTCCACACACACACACACACACACACACACACACACATATCTGCCTATCTGTCTGTCTGTCTCTCTGTGTCTCGTATTGAAGTACTGGCTGGTGCCGTTTTCCGTGTCACTATATCCCATGTCAGTTTGCATGTCCTGAGTGTCGTGTCAGTTTAATCCACTCAGGTGTCTATCAGTAAACCTCAGGTGCACCCAAGGCCGTAATGTAAGTGGCTTTGGGGATATCCTATCACCGCCTCCTTAGTGATTTATTCTGCACATTGCAGGTCAATATCCGCTTGTATCTTACTGTGCAAACAGTGTCCATATTAACACGATGGAGGCAGCATACACGTGACTGGTAATGTGTTTTATGCAAAGAAATGATGAAGAAAATGGGAAAGGAAAAAGAAAAGAAGAAAAACAAGACGAAGACGAAGGGGAGGAGGAGAAAGAAGATGGTGATGTTGTTGATGAAGATGGTGATGGTGATTCAGGATGAGAAGATGATGAAGATGGTGATGATGATTCACGATGAGAAGATGACGAAGATGATGATGATGATGAAGAAGATATCAAAGGCAGAGTTGTCCCAAAGCTTGGTATGGCAGCCACAATACTTGCTACAGGTCATACAGTGTCTTATAATGTTTCCCTTGCATTTCACATCTTATTGTTCAGGTTCGTTCCAGGCCTCAGTTTCCCTCACTTTCGTTCACCGTCACTCTTCAGATTTTCCCTTACAGTTTCGTCCAGTACACAGCCTTTCCATATTGTTCCGTGTTCTTTCGCTCTTCTTCCTACGGAATGGGTAGGGTGCTGCTGGGTTACGTTCCGCTCCGTACCATTAATCATCGTTCCATCAAGTTCCGTATCGTTCCGTTTCGTTCCTTATAATTTCGTTCCGCTCCGCATCATTCCGTTCCGCTCCGTATCATTCAGTTCCGTTCCGTTTCGTTCCTTCAGCTCTGTACCATTTCATTCCGCTTCGTATCATCCTTTCCTTTTGGTCGCGGCCCGTTTCGTTCCATTTAACACTACACGACCGCTGGTCCTCTGGAGAGAGAGAGAGGGGGGGGGGGAGACGAGAGAAAGAAAGAAAGAGGGGGACAAGAGTCACTCTTTGTCATTAATATTGTTTTATGAGTCTCTCTCTCTCTCTCTCTCTCTCTCTCTCTCTCTCTCTCTCTCAACACACATTGCGACGATCCAACTCTCCATCTTATTCTAGGTCTCCTCTTTTTTCATCCAGTATGTATCAGATGCACCATAGCTCTGCTCTCATGCAGTCATCTTTCATATTACAACGATCCCTCTCTCCATCTCATTTTCGGTCTTCCTCTCCTCCTTCTTCCAGTATATCTCAGATGCACCATAACTTTGCTCTCATGCAGTTTCTTTACATTGCAACGATCCATCTCTCCATCTTATCTTCGGTCTTCCTCTCCTCCTTCTTCTTCCAATATACCTCAAATGCGCCATAATTTCCCCATAACTTTACTCTCTCGTACAGTCACATTCAAACTCCAGCCATCCAATTTTTTCGAGGCAGTCATTTTTGGCAGCAGGACGGCATCGTCAGCGAAATTGTCACCAAATTTGATCCAACACAACCAGTGTACATTTGCAGCGTCATAACTCTCTTGCCCAACACGCCATTGGCCGTATTTATAACCTGTGCCCAGACTTAGGTGTGCACAAGGCTGATACTTCAGGATTTATATCTACGTGTGCACAAATATTTGTACTGCATCACCAAATTGGAGTGGATATTGCAGTGAAAGTACTAAGGTGTGCACAAGGCAGATACTTCAGGATTTATCTCTACGTGTGCACAGATATTGGTACTGCATCACCAAATTGCAGTGGATATTGCAGTGAAAGCACTCAGGGAAACACAGTGATGCCTGAGAATAATTAACTGCTGTTAAGCCTTGTACAGTATATTGCAATAATTGATCATTGCATTCGGTATGGTAACACAATTTTGCCCGCTTTTGGTGATTATATATATATATATATATATATATATATATATATATATATATATATATATATATATATATATATATATATATATATATATATATATATATATATATATATATATATATATATAATCTATATATATATATATATATATATATATATATAATCTCTCTCTCTCTCTCTCTCTCTCTCTCTCTCTCTATATATATATATATATATATATATATATATATATATATATATATATATATATATATATATATATATATATATATATATATATATATATATATATATATTTAATAGAGGGGTTAGTCATACCCTTCACTACGTCCTTCACTGCCAGATAGTGTACGTTAGGTAAATAAAATCGTGTGATAATAGGAAGGTATAAGGCTGAAAATTGGTCATCGTAATAAAGGTGTTAAGATCGTTTATGAATACTTAACCAAGTAGACTTCACTAGATTACACTTTTGTCACCACGTTGCACTCAGCCATTATTGGTGTGATATATATCTACACTGCACCACCGCCTACCTTCCCCCCCCCCATACCGCCTTCATCATTGTGGTTACCCCCTCATCAGCCAATATTGGTGTGATATATAACTTAATCCAGATCACACTACACTTCCCTCCCACGCCTTTCCGCCTCCTACTACAGCACACTGCCTTCCCCCTCCCATCCCACACCACACTACAACACACATTCACACATCATTGTACAGTTACATCCTTATCGGTCATTACAGGTATGATGTAAAATTTAATACACAAAACACCCCCAACCCTCCCCTTCCCCCACACCACAACACACTCATTGCACCTCTCCCCCCTTCCCCCACACCACAACACACTCATTGCACCTCTCCCCCCTTCCCCCACACCACAACACACTCATTGCACCTCTCCCCCCTTCCCCCACACCACAACACACTCATTGCACCTCTCCCCCCTTCCCCCACACCACAACACATTCATTGCACCTCTCCTCCCTTCCCCCACACCACAACACACTCATTGCACCTCTCCTCCCTTCCCCCACACCACAACACACTCATTGCACCTGTCCCCCCTTCCCCCACACCACAACACATTCATTGCACCTGTCCCCCCTTCCCCCACACCACAACACATTCATTGCACCTCTCCCCCCTTCCCCCACACCACAACACACTCATTGCACCTCTCCTCCCTTCCCCCACACCACAACACATTCATTGCACCTGTCCCCCCTTCCCCCACACCATAATACAGTGACTGCCTCGCCGCCCTCCTTCCCCCACCACAACACAGTGACCGCCCCACCGCCCCCCTTACCCCACACCACAACACAGTGACCGCCCCATCGTCCTCCTTCCCCCACACCACAACACAGTGACCGCCCCACCGCCCTCCTTCCCCCACACAACAACACAGTGACCGCCCCACCGCCCCCCTTCCCCCACACCACAACAAAGTGGCCGCCCCACCGCCCTCCTTCCCCCACACAACAACACAGTGACCGCCTCACCGCCCTCCTTCCCCCACACAACAACACACTACCTCACTGCCCCCTTTCTCGCCCACACCACAGCACACTCGCTACATCACCCCACCCCACATCATTATTTAACGTATTCACAGACTGAATGTGTGTGTGTGTGTGTGTGTGTGTGTGTGTGTGTGTGTGTGTGTGTGTGTGTGTGTGTGTGTGTGTGTGTGATACGTGATACAATGAACACATGTATATGGAAAATACAAGATACAGTGATCCCTAAATTTTGAGTCTTTTCACATGGCATTACATCCACAGTTTATTAGAAAAATTCTGCTGGACTACCGGGTAATTTACATTTAGTATCAAAAGTAGTGGAGAGAGAGAGAGAGAGAGAGAGAGAGAGAGAGAGAGAGAGAGAGAGAGAGAGAGAGAGAAGCGAGTAGTGTGGAAGAAAACAGAAATAAAAGGGGGAAGTGGTGGCAGGAGGGGGAGAAGGAGGGTTAGGAAAAAAAAGAAAGAAGAAAAAAGAAAAACATGACAAAACATGGTAAATATCAGGAGATAAGAGAGGGAGAATACCTTTGATAGACAAGAGGGTTGGTAATGTTAGTATAGCGAGATTTATGAGCACAATGAAGTGTACACATAGATTGATTAATTACACCTTATTACAGGCAGTCCCCGTTATGTCGCCTTTTTATTTTTCTTTATTTTCGCTGCTGCTTACCGACACCTAGGAAGAATATCGCACTGAAAGAATGAAAAAAAAAACAAAAAACAAAAACAAAAACAATCTTATTTATCTTGTATCACGATATTGATTTACCTTTTTTTTTTTTTTTTTTTTCCCCTGTCACCACATGATTATATTTGACTCATGATAAGCATTTCACAGTTGCCGGGGTTCATGGCACAGTAAATCACACCGAACCATTTCTCTGTAAAAGTTCCATTGCCACCTACTGTGTGAAGCTGATGTGGCAGTTTCTTACAAATGTACAGTACCAGTTGTAGGCTGACAACTGTGTGTATAGGAGAGTATTAACTAACAACTGTGTGTATAGGAGAGTATTAACTAACAACTGTGTGTATAGGAGAGTATTAACTAACAACTGTGTGTATAGGAGAGTATTAACTAACAACTGTCTGTATAGGAGAGTATTAACTAACAACTGTCTGTATAGGAGAGTATTAACTAACAACTGTGTGTATAGGAGAGTATTAACTAACAACTGTGTGTATAGGAGAGTATTAACTAACAACTGTGTGTATAGGAGAGTATTAACTAACAACTGTGTGTATAGGAGAGTATTAACTAACAACTGTCTGTATAGGAGAGTATTAACTAACAACTGTCTGTATAGGAGAGTATTAACTAACAACTGTCTGTATAGGAGAGTATTAACTAACAACTGTCTGTATAGGAGAGTATTAACTAACAACTGTCTGTATAGGAGAGTATATATTGTTGCTGTGGTATACATAAATGCCGCTGGGAGTGACAACATTCTGACCGTTGCGGCTACTTAAGTGCACGTTACTGTTGGGTAAATTAGTAGTTTTGTTTTCATTATTTGCCTCATTGGCCTTCCTTATATCTTTCATTTACTCAGAATTATTTTTTACTGGTTCAGAAGTATCCTTTAAAAGTCCGTGTTTCAGTGGAGATTTGAAATGAAACTAAAACATAATAATTAACCGGTACCTCTGACATGAGTGGAAGTTGTATTGTCGTAATTTTGGACAAACTTTCTCTCCTATAGGTGTTTTAAGCTATTTCCCTGAGTACAATAGTTTTAGAAGACACAACGCTGTCGTTATTAGTTTAAAAAAAAAATGCGAAGACAAAACAATATGAAAATCAGTCGCAGTGTTGTGTGTAGTAATATATTAGGATGAAATGAAGCAGAAATATATTTTGTTGATTGACGGTGTGGTGTTGCCGTAACCTGTCATACGGTAACTGAGTCAGTTATGTGTGCCAGTACCTGAAGGTACTGTATGTATACCTGGTGTTCACCTACCATGTTACTTTATACTTAACCTGGCATAATCTAAGTAAATTCATTTTGATTTGATTTAATCTAACTTCTTATCCTAACCTAACTTAATCTGATCAGATGTCTAATTTAAGCTGATATAAACCTACGTATCCAAATCTAACCAAACGTATTCTGTTGTTATCGAATCATTTACAACCAGACCTAACCTAAAATAACCTAACCTAATCTAAATAGTCAAGATCAAATCCAGTCTAACGTAACCTCACCTAACCGTAATGTAACGTATCTAAACCCAAGGCGTGCTGCCGTAACGTGGTCAGTAGTGGGTGTCAGTAGGTGGGTGTATAGCTGTGGTGGTGGTACAGCTAAAACCCCGTGTAGGTGGTGTCAGTAGGTGGATGTATAGCTGTGGTGGTGGTAAAGCTAAAACCCCGTGTAGGTGGTGACAGTAGGTGGTGTATAGCTGTGGTGGTGGTAAAGCTAAAACCCCGTGTAGGTGGTGTCAGTAGGTGGGTGTATAGCTGTGGTGGTGGTAAAGCTAAAACCCCGTGTAGGTGGTGTCAGTAGGTGGGTGTATAGCTGTGGTGATGGTAAAGCTACAACCCCGTGTAGGTGGTGACAGTGCCCCTGCACTGATATCCACGTGATGGTGCAAGGTGTACAATGTTGACCATACCCTGACACCATGTGGCCAGGGATAAACGGGTGGGGAGGGCAGGGGCAGGGTGCAAAGGGCAGGAGGGAGAGTGGGAAGGGGAGGGCAGGGGCAGGGTGCAAAGGTCAGGAGGGAGAGTGGGAAGGGGAGGGCAGGGGCAGGGTGCAAAGGGCAGGAGGGAGAGTGGGAAGGGGAGGGCAGGGGCAGGGTGCAAAGGGCAGGAGGGAGAGTGGGAAGGGAAGGGCAGGGGCAGGGTGCAAAGGGCAGGAGGGAGAGTAGGAAGGGGAGGGCAGGGGCAGGGTGCAAAGGGCAGGAGGGAGAGTGGGAAGGGGAGGGCAGGGGCAGGGTGCAAAGGGCAGGAGGGAGAGTGGGAAGGGGAGAGGGTGATAAAGAGAGGAGAGGAAGGACGAATGGGCAGTAAAGTGAAGGGTAATGTTGGGGGAAGTTGGACCGGTGGTGGGGGAAGGTGGGGAGGGGGAAGAGTAGGGGGTTGTGCAAGGGGGAATGTGGTGGCTCGATATCTTGCAAATACAATAATGCGTGAGGTCTTGATTACACACACACACACACACACACACACACACAGTAACGCGGGGACAATTTTATGTGTGTATACAGTACATGTGTGTGTGTGTGTGTGTGTGTGTGTGTGTGTGTGTGTGTGTGTGTGTGTTAAGTTTGCATATCTCTTGTGTAGGCCTATATGTGTATGTCAGTGTATGTGCAGTCATGTGTGAGTATGAATGCATCTCTATGTAGTGTTAGGTATGTGTATGTATGTACTGTATGCATGTGTTTATATTTGTAGGTATAAATGTATGTACTGTATGTATGTATGTATGTGTATTGATCCCCTGCCTCAGTCATCATAACCCATTCCCTTCCATTTCTCAGATTACATTGCACACTTTCCTCACACACACATTGTTTTTTCACCTCCGTGTTATTACAGTGTCAGTCGATATATAAGATTTTTTTCCCCCTCGGTCCGGAAAAAATAACTTGTTGATTGTGTGTGTGTGTGTGTGTGTGTGTGTGTGTGTTTTCAGTTATTATATTCACAGTTCGCTGGTATTATTTTTTCTTTTTTCAGCGTCTATTTTGTGTTACTTCTGTATATTGTTTGTTCGTTTATATTTCTCTTATATTTTTTTTTTCTCTAAATCCAAACTCTCTCTCTCTCTCTCTCTCTCTCTCTCTCTCTCTCTCTCTCTCTCTCTCTCTCTCTCTCTCTCTCTCTCTCTCTCTCTCTCTCTCTCTCTCTCTCTCTCTCTCTCGTGTGAGACGGTGATTGTATTTTTTCCCACCATACACTGGCACTTCCGATCATTATAAATATTTTTTCATGATAGCAGGGGCGTGGGGGTAATGTTTATGACACACACACACACACACACACACACACACACACACACACACACACACACACACACACACACACCAGTCTGGGTATCGGGTGTCGTGTGTGTTAGTGGACAGAACACACGTGGGTCACCCTTGTTTATGTGTTCCACCCCTCGCCTCTCACCCCTCACCTCCCACCCCTCACCCCTGTGCTTTCACCCTTATCTTGTATCCCTCACTCATTATCCCTCACCCATCAATCCTTACCAGTACCCCCTACCCCATGCCTCACCCAGCCCTCATCCCCATTGCATCCTTTCCCCCCCCCTCATCCTTCCCCAACCCCTCTCCCCTCATCCCTCACCCTCACCCCCACCCCCACCCCCACCCAACACAACGCTCATCCTTCACCCCAACCCCTCCTCTCTCCCCCTCCCCCCTGCCCCTACCACCACAGCCAGTCCACCCGGGGTCGTATTCACAAACCCTCCATCGCTGCCTAGTGTGAGTCAACCCATAGACTGATATTATCTGTTTTTATTACGATAGTGTGAAGGCGTGCACTGGGAAACAGTGATCAAGGGTGAACCTCTCTCTCTCTCTCTCTCTCTGGTTTTGTGTGTGTGTGTGTGTGTGTGTGTGTGTGTGTGTGTGTATGTGAGGGAGAGAGAGAGTGCCAGCTGGTGAACACCGCAGCTCTCCCTGGCTGTGTTATCGACAGGTTTGACAAGTTTTCTTTTGCTAATGGAAGGAGGAAGAGCTGGTGTTGTATGTACAGTGTCGGTCAATAATTCCTTTACACGTCTGGCCTCCAACACCACACTCCAACACCCTTGATATTAGTCTGGGTGTTATTGTGTACAGTGTCGGTAAATAATTCCTTTACACGTCTGAGGCATAGAGACGCCAACATTCTTTATCCCCGTTAGGTAAAAAATGTAATTAGATGTTAAACAGGTTGGATAGTGTGTATGAAGTATTGTCGTCGAGTGTACGGTTATTGAAAATATTATTACAACATTGTTTTTGGGTGACAGGTGTGGAATTATTACATGATTCTTGAAAAGCTGCTTGGTCTGGGAAGATCACATCACTGAGTTTAAGTAGCCATTGTTTACTGTGTTCTCATTGACCTGTGTGACGTGGATCAGTATATGTGTCCGCAACAGCCATGCCAGGACGAGGACTGTAATCTGTAGACCAACTGTAGATATAGACGTGATAGTCCGTTCCCACTGGTACAGCAGTTCTCGTAAGTGTCACACGCCATTACATGCCGCCCCTTTGGCACTAATACCTACCGCCCATATTCAGTATATACATGCTAGAAGTAGATATAGACTTGATAGTTTGTTTCCTTATGCACATCACCCCTCCCATGTGCCACACACCCTTACATGTCACCTCTTTTGCACTGATACCCACCGTCCATATTCAGCACATGGTAGGACTATCACATTCGGGGCTGTGTGAAGATAGTAGCCTGCGTGTTTTTATGACATGACGGTGGATGTTGTGGAGAATCAGCAAATTTTGTTTTAATGAAATATCAGAGCATCAGGCGGCCCAAACATGGAATTAAACTTGCGTTCTTTCAGACAGCAGACCACTTAACGCACTGTGTAACTATATACGTTACCTCTGAACAATATAAAAATTTGTCTTATACCAGATTTTTCTCACTCTTCATTCATTTGCATTTTTCTACTTTGAACTCTCCATTTTCTTCTCTCATTTTCCTTCACCACTTCCTATAGTCCTCCTTCCTATCCGTCATCCCCCTCTTGGTCTTCTACCTTTTTTGTCTCTTTCTTTAAACTTGTCCTTTTGTGTCTTCCTCTTCTTCTCTCTCTTTCTTTCCCATTATCCTCCTCCTCCTCCTCCTCCTCTTCCTTTCTTCCTTTTCATTTTGTTTCTTTTCCTATTTTCTTTATTATTCTCCCCCTCCTCCCTCTCAGCGCCAGCACCATTATTACACCCCATAATAATAATATATCCCCCACATCTCATCCCACCCCACCCACTAAGCACCTCCCACGCCCACCCTGCCCTCAGCCCGCCCAGTTCCCGCCCAATTTATAGCCCAGGCTTAAAACACCCTCAAGTTTATGTTATTGTCACTTGGGGAAGGATTTTATAAGGAGAGTGGAGGAGGTAATCTGGCCAGAGGCGGCCTGGCTGTGTACAGGCTGACTGAGAGAGAGAGAGAGAGAGAGAGAGAGAGAGAGAGAATCTTTGTTTGTGCGTGTAATACAGTACCCGGTAATGTGTTTCAGTAGAGTGTATGTGTCGTGTGTATGTGTACGTGACCTGTTTATAATATACACTCCACACACACACACACACACACACACACACACACACACACACACACACACACACACACACACACACACACACACACACACACACACACACAGCCTCTTTCCTCTATAATTGGTAACCTAAGACCACGCAGGAGGCAACAGAGAACAGGTTTTGTTGGATGAATTTATTGGTGTATTTCTTTCATTTGTAATTGTTTCCTGTCGATATATTTTGTTCATTTTTTTTTTAAAGAGTATGATGAGAGGATTATTAGTGTGTGTGATGAAAACAGGGAAAGCTGCAGGTATGGATGGGTGTGCTGTGGAATGCCTGAAAGGTGGTGGAGTGACTATTGTTCACTGGTTAGTAAGATTGTTGAATGTGTGCTTTGAGAAAGGTATGGTGCCAATTGACTGGGCAAGTGCTTGTGTGGTCCCGTTGTATAAAGGCAAGGGTGATAAGTATGAATGTACTAGCTTTAGGGGTATAAGTCTGTTGAGTGTTGTAGGTAAGGTGTATGGTAGAGTGTTAATTATGAGAGTTAGAGAGGGTACAGAGGGAGTGATTAGTGATGAGCAGTGTGGCTTTAGGAGAGGGAGGGGATGCGTTGATCAAGTGTTTGCTGTGAGACAAGTGTGTGAAAAGTATTTAGCGAAAGGCAAGGATATATTTTGGGCATTTATGGATTTAGAGAAAGCGTATGATAGAATTGATAGGGAGGCTTTGTGGACTGTTTTAAGATTGTATGGACTTGATGGTAGGTTACTAAAAGGGGTGAAAAGTTTTTATGTAAATAGTAGAGCGTGTGTAAGAGTGGGAAATGCTGTGAGTGATTGGTTTCCCGTGAGAGTGGGGCTGCGACAGGGATGTGTGATGTCGACTTGGTTGTTTAATATTTACATGGATGGTGTTGTAAGGGAGGTGAATGCAAGAGTTTTAGGTGGTCTGAGTCTGGTAAATGTTGATGGAGGAGAGTGGAATCTGAAGCAGCTGCTGTTTGCAGATGATACTGCACTGGTGACTGATTCAGAGGAGAGATTGAGACAGTTGGTAGAGGAGTTTGGAAGGGTGTGTGAAAGGAGGAAATTGAAAGTAAATGAGAATAAGAGTAAAGTGATGAAGTGTACGAGGTTGATAGATGGTAGGGGGATGAATATAGTTTTGAATGGTGAGTTGCTTGAGGAGGTAGATTGTTTTAAATATCTAGGGTCACATGTTGCTGTGGATGGAAGAATAGGTGCAGAAGTGAAGTTTAGAATAAATGAAGTAGGAAAGGTGCTGGGAGGAATGAAAAAAGTGTATAAATGTCGTTCGCTTAGAATGGATGTAAAGAGAAGGCTGTATGAGGGTGTTGTGGTACCGACTGCATTATATGGGGCTGAAACATGGAATATGGGTGTAGCAGAGAGGAAAACTTTGAATGTAATGGAGATGAGATGTCTGAGGAGTATGTGTGGAGTGACACGTATGGATCGAGTGCGAAATGATGAAGTGCGAAGGAGAACTGGAGTTGTTCGGGAGATGGCTGGTAGAGTTAAGCAGAGGGTGTTGCAATGGTTTGGGCATATGGAGAGAATGGATAATGAGCGACTGGTGAAAAAGATAACTAGATCTGATGTGAGAGGTGTAAGGCTGAGAGGAAGACCACGAATAGGATGGATGGACAGTGTGAAGAGAGCGCTGGATGCGAGAGGGATGTCTGTTGAGCAAGGAAGAGTGGCTGTGCGTGACAGAAATAAATGGAGAGAAATTGTAAATGAATAAGTGATGACGCAGCCCTGAGGGGATATTCTCCCGCATTTGGTCTGATCAGCTAGTCAGGTCAGGTGCGGGTAAGGGGATGGGTCTATTATGATGTGGCAGGGGTAAACCAGTTCTGCTGTCGGGCCCTGCTGCGGATGTCACTGATTGCAATGTGCAGTTGACCCTTGTGCGATGTGGTGCAGTGAGGATCTGTCCGTTCTCCCCTTTGGGGCTAAGATGCGAATGAATGTGTTTGAATGGATGAGTAAATGGAGAGTGAGTCGTCCTGTCTCGGCTACCTCCCTTTCCTTGGGGGAAGCAGCCTAGGTATATAGATAGATAGATAGATAGTGTGTGTGTGTGTGTGTGTGTGTGTGTGTGTGTGTGTGGTATTAAGCAGTACAGGTTTGTAGTGTGTTTCATTTTAAGAGATGATTTATATGTCACTGTGCAGCGGGGTACATATATTCCGTGTGTGTGATGTTTCTTCTTACGTACACTTTCAGAGAGGTAGAGGGGGGAGGTATTAAATTCAAATGGCACAGGTAAGCGGCTTACCTGGCAGCAACATTCTGCTTTATTTATACAAGACTCACCTGCATCTTTGTGAAGTGAACACCAGCCAAATTAATATGTTGTGCGAAAAATTATATTCATACATAAATATCTACTCCGTGTTGGACGTCAGCATGAAAAATAATTTACTCCTTCACTACGATGACCTGCTTCTCACTTGAATCAAGCCTTCAGCAAACGATTTTATCCAACTATGTAAGTACGTCAAGGAGTGGCGTGGTTATGAAGGCTGTGTCTGTTCCCTTTAGTTCCCAGTCATTTATAGGCAGCAAAAACTTACATAATATAAGTGAAGAGGTGTGTGTGGTTTTGGCGTCTGGGCTGCCGTACTATACTATATCATATAATGGCATCACACCCACTTACCTCACTGACAGAATATTATCAGTACAGCTTTAGTCACCCTGATGTTTTGAATCAGTGGCGTCCAGCCTGTTCTTCACCACCACTGTATTGCCCCGCCAGCACACTGCCTGCCGCCAGCAGTGTGGTAATGGGTACAGTGGCAGTGTACAGTTTGTTTGGTGATAGTGTACTAGGAGTGTACTGGAATAGTACCCTTTATGTCAACAGAGAGAGAAAAAAAAATGTGTGTGTGTGTGTGTGTGTGTGTGTGTGTGTGTGTGTGTGTGTGTGTGTGTGTGTGTGCGCGTGCGTGCGTGTTGGATATACACACACAGGTGTGTGGCAGGTAAAAACCAAGTAAATATAGTTGGCCTCTGAAAAGATTTTTTCCACTTGGCAAAAAGTTGGAGTTGGTAATTCACCCTGACGCACCAAAGCCTCATGTGAATGACCCCGCCACGCTGATGACCTTACTAATTAACTCAGTAGTATGGCGACAACGTACCTATATATATATATATATATATATATATATATTTATATATATATATATATATATATATATATATATATATATATATATATGTACCAGTTTATGTATATGTATGTATGTATGTATGTGCCCATTGTAGATTTTTGTACAGGAAAGCGTCGTCTTATAAGGAAGGTGAGGATCAGTGACAACATAAACAACATCTTCAGTTTACTCGGGCAAGTTACCCAAGAAAAATAAAGATGTTTACGCTTTCTCTGATGTTCACCTTCGTTTTTTATGTATTGTATATATACGGTATATAATTTGTGTGTGTGTGTGTGTGTGTGATAAGCAGCTACAAGGCAGATAAATGTAACAGTAAAATATCATGCTGGTAATACTCACTGATGTGATTAGCTACAATAAAGATGTCCAGCAGGGTCGTGAAGCAACATTCCTTATGTAGTAATGGGTCTCACCTCAGCACAGTGGCCAAATTGAGAAAATATAGGAAAATTTATTGCGAAATTTATTTTTATAATTCAGGTCAGTGAGTTCATTGTTCTTGAAATTATTTAAGTATCTTCTCATGCCTTGCTAGCTATGTTAGTTACCGGATTTTTTTTTTTTATTCTTAATTTGTTGTTGTTACATTCCATACGTCATTGTTTGTATGGGACGCCGGAACAACGTCACACAGCTGTAGATGGCTGTTGTCAGTGTGGTGAAGCCGATAGTGTGTGAGGCTGCAGTGACCAGTGCCGGGGATTGCCACGTTTCATGGGCCAGGATTTGATAGTTATTTTTTTTGTTTCCTGCGTGTCTGGATTTTGCCCAGTCCGTAACATTTGTGAGAGATGATGATGGTAATGATGACTACGACGAACTTTAAAAAAGGAGAGAGTGGAAACTAATCTTGACATTCAGGTGGAAGACTATAATACAGGACTGACAAGAGTTACCGGAAATAACAAAGTTTATAAATGGAGAGAGAGAGAGAGAGAGAGAGAGAGAGAAAGAGAGAGAATGTGAAACAGAGGTAGATATGTTTACAGCAGCTTGACCCACGATATACACAACAGAGGGTGGGGAGGGAAGCTGTCACCCACACTGCCTGCTCTCTCTCTCTCTCTCTCTCTCTCTCTCTCTCTCTCTCTCTCTGCTAAACCCCACAGCAGCAACACTAGCCACAAGGCCTGCTGTTCTCTTCATGTTTGTAGACTATTTTTTAAGACCAGTATTATCGGCAGTATGAGGTAAATGTGGTTAGTGTGGTCGTCCTCTTGGAGTGTTGTGGTTGTGGTGGGGTGTGGTGGTGTTGTGGTTGTGGTGGAGTGTTGTGGTTTGTGGTGTTTGATGTGGAGGATCAGGGTGAGGGGAGGGTCAGGGTGAGGGGAGGGTCAGAGTGAGGGGAGGGGTAGGGTGAGGGTGAGGGGAGGGTGAGGGGAGGGGTAGGGTGAGGGTGAGGGAAGGGGCAGGGTGAGGGGAGGGGCAGGGTGTGGGGAGGGTCAGGGTGAGGGGAGGGACAGGGTGAGGGGAGGGACAGGGTGAGGGAAGGGTCAGGGTTAGGGGACGGGCAGGGTGAGGGAATGGTCAGGGTGAGGGAAGGGGCAGGGTGAGGGGAGCGTCAGGGTGAGGGGAGCGTCAGGGTGAGGGGAGGGACAGGGTGAGGGGAGGGTCAGGGTGAGGAGGGGGCAGGGTGAGGGGAGGGTCAGGGTGAGGGGAGGGACAGGGTGAGGGGAGGGTCAGGGTGAGGGGAGGGCCAGGGTGAGGAGGGGGCAGGGGGAGGGGTATAATTAATGGTTAAGGGAGCCAAGCTGTCTGGGGCAAACTGAGGGGAAGCAGGTGAGGGGAGAAGGAGAGTGGAGGGGAGAGATGGTGACAGGAGGGAGTAGGAGGAGGGGGAGGAACGATGAGGTGCAGGAGGGAGTAGGAGGAGGGGGAGGAAGGATGAGGTGCAGGAGGGAGTAGGAGGAGGGGGAGGAAGGATGAGGTGCAGGAGGGAGTAGGAGGAGGGGGAGGAAGGATGAGGTGCAGGAGGGAGTAGGAGGAGGGGGAGGAACGATGAGGTGCAGGGGTCTGAGAGGAGGGGTGATGTGAGGAGGAGGAGGGTAGAAATAATGGGAGGGGAAGGGAGGGATGACAGGATGGTGGGAGGGGAGAGGAAAGAATGGGAGAGGACAGGGGAAGGACTAGTGAGGGGAATACGGAGAGAAATTATGAAGGCAGGAGAGTTACGAAGAATGTTAATAATAATAATAATTAATAATAATAATAATGATGATGATGATGATAATAATAACAAAACTACTAACAGAGAATGTTAAGTAAGTGGATACAAGAGAATCGGGAATTTTCCAAAATTTTCAGTCGTCCCCCCCCCTTTCTCTCTCTCTCTCTCTTTCACACACACACACACACACACACACACACACACACACACACACACACACACACACACACACAGTTTATCGGTGTTTCGTCTCTTCCGTGGGTCCAAGTTTTTCAGATTCAATATATTTTCCAAGTTTGGACTGACGGCAGAGAATTGGTTTGTGTTTTGTGAGGGGAAGGAAGGAAGGAAGGAAAGAGGGAAATAAGGAAGAAAAAGGAGGAAGTGCAAAGAAAAAGGAGAGATAAATACAGGGAAAGGGAGAGAGCAGGAGAAAGAGATATAGGAAAAAGGGGAGAAAATCAGAGGAAGAGAACGATTAAAACGAAGACAAAGAGAAAAGAATGGAAGGAAGGAGAATGAAGGAGGGAAGGAAAGTGAGGTTGGATAGAGAAGAGGATGGATGGAGGAAAGATAGCAGAACGATAAGGATTATAACGGCGAAATAAGGAAATGAAAGAAAAATCAAAGATACGACAAAAGTCGAGGTGTGGAAGAGAAAGAAAGATTTTTGGGCTTCTGTGTGTATGAAGAAGAAGAAAGAAAAGGAATTAGAGGAGGGGAAAAGAGGACAGAAAGGAGGAATGGGATAGAACAAAAAGAATTAGAGAAAAACATGGCTGATAAAAGAAAGGAGAGAGAAAGAAGCACGTCTTATGTAATAGTGGTTCCTTGTGTGTGTGTGTGTGTGTGTGTGTGTGTGTGTGTGTGTGTGTGTGTTTATCCTGCAGGTGTGTGTACATACTCTCATCAATAACTTTTTTTTACATGGTGTGTTTAGTTGTGTGCATGTCTGGAGATAG
>NC_137003.1:2408301-2417794 GCF_032717465.1 Coenobita brevimanus
CTTCCTTCCCATGCCCTCTCTTACTCTTCCGCTCCCCTTTCATCTAAATTCATTTCTCTCTCTTCCTTTACTCCCACTGCCTCTTTCCCTTCCTTCTGTTTCCTTCCTTTCTCCGATGTTCATACTTGCTTCTCTCCACCTACCTACTCCCTCCCCATCCCTCCCCCTCCTCCTTATTCCATTCCTCCCTCCCTCTCCTTCTTACCCCCCTCCCGTCCCTCCTCTTCCTCCTCCCTCCCACTTAATTTTCCATCACTCTTTCCATACAGTCATTAATCTCTCCCTCTCTCTTCTCCCTCACCACCTCCTTACCCCTACTCCCCCTTTCCTCCCCCTGTCCTCTTTACCTCCTTCCTACTCCTTTACCACTTCCTTCCTTCCTTGTAATCTCTCACTACATCTCCTCTCCCTTTTCCGTGGCCCCGCCTTCCCTCCCATCTTCCTTCCCCCCTCCTTCCCTCCCATCTTCCCCATCTTCCCTCACCACCTCTCTTCATCCTCAGTTTCCTTCACTTTCCCTCCATTTTCTTTCCTTCCTCCTTCCCCATCACTTCTTCCTCACTGTTTCCTTCCTCTTACATCCTCTTTCCCTCGTTCCTTTCCCTCCTTCTCCTTTATTTCCTCACTACCCCTCTCATTCATCCATCTTTCTCTCTCCACCTTCACCACCTCCTTACCTCCTCCTTCCTGGCACTTGCTCCTTTACCTCTTCCTTCTTTCCCCTTAATCCCTCTTATGTGCCTTCCTCCCCCCTCCCCCTCTCCCTCCTTCTCTTCCTCTTATTCCCTTAGTTTATTTATTCCCTCCTTCCTCCCGTTTCTTTCCTTCCATTTTCCTTCCTTTTCCTCCTTGTTTCCCACCTCTCTTTTCCTCTCTTTCTCTCCACTACGTTTTTCTTTTCATATTGAATTCTTTCCCATTCTTTCCCTCTCTTTTCCTTCCATTTTTTGTCGCTTTCGTTCTTCATCCCTCACCACATGTCTCTTTATTCCCCCCTCTCTCCCCCCACCTCACCACTCTCTCTCTCTCTCTCTCTCTCTCTCTCCCATTCCCTTCCCCCCTTCCTTCCCCTCCCCCCTCCTTTCCCCTCCCTTTCCCTCTTGCTATTAACATGAAACAAGCTCATCAATTTGTGGCCAATTTCCCTATCTTTATTGTTTGACCCTCCCCTCATCTCTCTCTCTCTCTCTCTCTCTCTCTCTCTCTCTCTCTGTGTACGAATGGTATGTACGTACGTACATAGGTGTGTATGTATGTATGTGTGTATGAGAGAGAGAGAGCGATAGTCAATGAAGAAATCTAAAACCAACAAAACCAGCCAAAACCCGAACGAAAAAGCCGCGATGGACCAAAAACTTGGCCTCACTCCAGGCCAGACCAAAAGACGACCCCCTTTGACACTTGATGGTGGTGCAGTGAAACAGGCAGTCAAGAGGCCAAGAACAAAAAAGTGAAGGGTAGTTACAGCGTTTGTACCAGGGAGACCAAATGGCGTCACACGAGAGCAGGAATTTTACCAAACTGCAAATGGACTGGCGTGGTGAACAGATTTTTGGCGATTTTAAGAGTTTGAGTTTTTAGTTTAGGTTCAGAGAGAGAGAGAGAGAGAGAGAGAGAGAGAGAGAGAGAGAGAGAGAGAGAGAGAGTAAAATCCTATGTGGGTGTGGGTTGGGGTGGGGTGTGTTGGATAGAAGTGTAGGGTAGGAAAGGTGTGGAGAATTAAGGAGTGAACCACCTGAGAATGACAGGAAGGTGAAAGAATAGCAGGTGACTGAAACGGGTATTGGATTATGAGGAAGGAGGATGGAGTAGTGGAAGGAATTGCCTTACATCATTATCATTATCATCATCGTTTTTATTCCCTTGTAAATATATTGAGTGAGGTAGAATCTAGAACAAAGACAGGTACAAGTGGGTAACCTGTCAGCAGTGTGCTTAGTAAAATGTACATAAAATTGGAAATACCGATACATTCATCTCTGTATGTCTCTGTCTCTGTCTGTCTGTCTGTCTGTCTGTCTGTCTGTCTCTCTCTCTCTCTCTCTCTCTCTCTCTCTCTCACCAGTTGGAATATAAAATTAGCTGATATTTTGCCGCCACCACAACAAACCTTTTCCTGTATGCTTAAATCTGTGCACTCCACCCGAGATGCTGTTCCACCACAACACCACATTTGCCACACAGTTAACCCTCTCATGCTGGCCACAACTCTAGTATTGTGTTATAGATTATATTATTTATCTGGAAGTACAGCACACCAATACTGCTAACATCACCCCTTTCATGCTGGCCACAACTCATTATTTTACATCAGTTAGCGCCACATAATTTTATTGATCTCAGGCCAATCTGGGAGTGTTAATACTGTCATCTTTAACCCCCTCATGGTGGGAGCAACGCTGGTATTGTATCTCAACTAAAGTCATAAGTTTATGTTCATCTGAGAGTTACTTATAAAAGCCTGAGAGTGTTAATATTGTCACCATTAACCCCCTCATGGTGTGAACAACTTCAGGTGAGGGTGAGGTATAGGAGGAAGAGAGTATTATTGTCACATTATTGTTGTTACATTTACCACAGAATAATAACGACACAATTGTGTAAGTGTAGCCACAATTACCACATTAACCACACAGCATTCTTGTATAGCTTTATCACACACACACACACACACACACACACACACACACACACACACACACACACACACACACACACACACACACACACACTTTATGAGTCACCCACCAAATACTTGTTGTCTGTACACGTTCACCACAAAACTCACCACCACCACCACACCACAATTTGCCACATTCCTCCAACATTCTCCACACAATTTAACCACACCACACAACTATACTCCAGGATTTCTACCAAATAGATTTTAGCCACAGCCACACCACAACTCTGCCTGTCTGTATTAATTTGTTATGGGAAGGACGATGCGTATTTCAGCGGAAGAAAGTGTAGAGGAGGATGGTGAGAGGAGAGTGTAGACAGTACCAGGATGCAGGTAGATAGATGGATAGATTGAGAGAGAGAGAGAGAGAGAGAGAGAGAGAGAGAGAGAGAGAGAGAGAGAGAGAGAGAGGAGGCTGAGATAGGAAAGACGAAAGGTAAAGGGTGAAGTTTATGAGTTGATAGTAGAGAGTAAACTAAAGAAAATGTAAGAGAGAGAGAGAGAGAGAGAGAGAAGAGCAAGTCAGAGGAGAGTGTAGACAGTACCAGGATGCAGATAGATAGATGGATAGATTGAGAGAGAGAGAGAGAGAGAGAGAGAGAGAGAGAGAGAGAGAGAGAGAGAGAGAGAGAGAGAGAGGAGGCTGAGATAGGAAAGAGGAAAGGTAAAGGCTAATAAGGCTAATAAGAGGGAGTAATCTAATGAAAATGCAAGAGAAAGAGAGAGAGAGAGAGAAAAAAAAAGAGAAAGTCAGAATTCAAATTGAAGAGATATTGGAGGTGGAGCCAGGCAGTTTCCCTGCCATAAGTGTATATAATGCCTGTGTTTAGGTGAGAGAGAGAGAGAGAGAGAGAGAGAGAGAGAGGGAAGAGACAAGGGAGGAAGAGTAAGGAGAGTAGACATTTCATCCTTTCATTCCCTTCCCCCTTGCCCCCACCCCTTCCCTCCCCCACCACTCCCTTTCCCTGCCTTCCTTGCCCCCACCCCCTCCCTCCCCCACCACTCCCTTTCCCTGCCTCCCTTGCCCCCACCCCCTCCCTCCCCCAACCACTCCCTTTCCCGGCCTCCCCTTGACCCCATCCCCTCCCTCCCTCACCACTCCCCTTCCTGGCTCCCTTGCCCCCACCCCCTCCCTCCCCCACCACTCCCCTTCCCTGCCTCCCTTGCCCCCACCCCCTCCCTCCCCCACCACTCCCCTTCCCTGCCACAGATGGTTGATTTTCCCGCCAATTCCAATGCCAAAACAAACCATAAACACAATGAAATATTCTGCCGGGCATCTCACACTAAATATTAGATTCTGTTTTGCACTTTGGCCAGTTGAAAAGGATAGCAAGATGCTGTTGGGGTTTATAGCATCTGAAATTTATGTCTGTCCATCTATCTATTAATTCATCCATCCATCCTCCAGTCTATCCATCTATCCATTAATTCATCCATCCATCCTCCAGTCTATCCATCTATCCATTAATTCATCCATCCATCCTCCAGTCTATCCATGTGTCTGTTAATTCATCCATCCATCCTCCAGTCTATCCATCTATTCCTTCACCTGTTCTTCATCTAAAACCCTGACTCTTATATTTAAATAAACTTTTCTCGTCTTGACACCAACTTTACTGACCCATTATCCATCCATCGACTCCTTTCCCCCCCCCCACACACCTTTACTTCTTCCTCCTTAAGTCCCTCCTCTCAGTTTTCTCCTTATCCTTCTGTGCTACATCTCACTCCCTCCTCCTCCTCCTCTTCCTCCTCCCTCTTCTTCCTCCTCCTCCTCCTTTTCTCCACCGTTCTTTCCATGCCTCCTCCCCCCACCCTCTCCCACCTCTCCCTCGCTCACACCCCGGGAGGTGAGAGAGGAGATAGTGTCATAAATGGACAGTGTGGCTATTTGTGGAGAGAGAGAGAGAGAGAGAAACACACCAGCGTGTAATACATTGTCATTGGAATTGTTGGTTGTTCAGATATGCCAGAACCTGCACACAAATACACAGTGAAATGAACAAATATCTGAAATGTGTAAATGTTCCTTAAGCTTAAGCATTTAAAACAGAATTGTACAGAATGGTTGGATGGAAAATTGATAAATGTGGCAAGCTGTTGGACTGGTAAGGTTTTGGTGAAGCTGATACAAGCGGTGTTTGGTTATAACATTTAATTTATTTTCCAGTAAGATAAAACGAAAAATATTGAGAAATGAGTTAGTGATCGTAAATTACTAATGTTAACACTTATAAGCACTGAGGTGTTTCCAAGTAAACTAAAACGAAAAATATAGAGAAATGAGCTAACGGTGATGATAAACTGGCAGTGTTAACACTTATGTGCATTAATATATTTCCACAGAGAGAGAGAGAGAGAGAGAGAGAGAGAGAGAGAGATCTATACCAGTGATAATAAATTGTCATTGGTAGCACACCGGTTGATGTGAGCCAGTGTTAGGTGGCTAAAATGGTTTGGGTTTAGGTGGCACAGGATCCTGGAGTTGTCCCACAATGAGAGGGTTGACCAACACAGACACCGCCACTGACATTACACTATCACAATTATCAACAAAAACAACACCAAACATTACATCAGTACTAAAAAGTGGGGATTTGTACAACAGCAACAACAACAACAACAACAGAGCTAGATGGAGTATTAGAACACACACACACACACACACACACACACACACACACACACACACACACACACACACACACACACACACACACACACACACACACACACACACACACACACACACACACACACACACACACTTGGGTAGAATATTGTAAACAAGCATCATACATTTCTACCCGGATCTCTCTCTCTCTCTCTCTCTCTCTCTCTCTCCTCCTCCTCCTCCTCCTCCTCCTCCTCCTCCTCCTCCTCCTGCTTTTTAATTATCACCCCCATCACTTTTTCTCTCTCCTCCTTTCTCCCTCTCTCTCCCACCCACCCCCACCCCCAGCCTCACCCAGTCCCCTCATTGTCTTGCTCCTTTCCCACCTCTTTCATTTTCTATCTGCCTTCCTATCAGCCTACCTACCTTCTTGCCTGCCTTCCTGCCTACCCCTGTTTGTACCTACCTATCTACCCACCCACCCACCTACCTGCCTGCCTGCCTGCCTGTTTGGTGTGGTGGCAAGAGTCACGACATTTGCTAAGATATGCTAATTTTTGGTTCCTCCCTTCACACCCTCCACCTCTCCCTTTCCTCCCACCCTTCCCTTTCCATCCCAATCCCTGTTCCTTCCTTTTCTCATCTCATCCCCATCTCTTCCTCCCTCTCTTCTCTGTCCTCAGTTTTTTCCTTCTCCCTTATCTCTCCCCCTCCCCCTTTTCCTCCTTGTCCCTCTGACTCACCCCTTTCTTCTCCATCCCTCTCCCCATCTTTCCTCCTTCCCCCTCTTCCATTCTCCTCCCTCTCTTCTTCCCTTCCTTCTCCCAGTACATCCTTCCTCTAACCTAACTCACTTCCCTTTCCCTTCTTTTCCATCTCCCCAGCAGTTTACAGTTTCCTTCCACACTTCTCTCTCCCTTTCCAGCTGCCTTCTCCATTTTTCTCCCTTTTCTCTCCGTCCTTTCCTCCCACTCTTCTCACTTGCAGCCTCCCTCGCTACTACTGCCTCTCCCTCTCTTTCCTTTACCACTCCTTCTCCTC
Source organism: Coenobita brevimanus (assembly GCF_032717465.1). NCBI lineage: Eukaryota > Metazoa > Arthropoda > Malacostraca > Decapoda > Coenobitidae > Coenobita > Coenobita brevimanus. The sequence continues at coordinate 2,414,643 of NC_137003.1, forward strand.
TCTTCCCTTCTTCAATTCCTTTCCTTTCTTCTTCCACTCCCCTTCCTCCCACTTTCCCACCTTTTCCTCTTCTTTCTGCCCCCCCCCCCCCGCCATGTCTCAAATGCCCTAATAATCGATCGCGTCGCCGCTGTCAACTTTACTGGAATAATTGATGTGGAAAGACTGGCACACCACACCACACCACACCACACCTCAATGCACTACACCACACCACCTTCTCACCGCACTGCACCACACCACACCTCTCACCTCAATACCCCACACCACACCTCTGTTTTCAATCCACCACACCTCTCCCCTCACGCCACCACATCATTCCTCTCGCCGCACCATAACACAGTCCTTCACCTTTCATCACCACCTCCCTCACTCCCTCCACCCTTTATCCCCTCCTTTCTCCCTTTACCTCTCATCTCCACCTCCCTCTCCCTTATTCGGTTTGAAGTGCATGATGCTGGCTTATAATATTCAACTGTGTGTGTGTGTGTGTGTGTGTGTGTGTGTTACAAGTGTGGTGGTGGTAGCGTGTGTGACAGCGTTCTCAAGTTTCAGAGATCGTTACGGTAGGGTTTATTGCGGTTGCAACATTGGTGCTCACGTTCTGCATGCTGTGTGATGTGTGTGTCCTCTCCCTTCCAGCCCTCCTATACACCGCATCCACACCCCTCCTCTCCCTACACACCACACTCATTTTCTCCCTACACACTGCAAACCCCCCCCCCTCCTCCCTACACACCACACTTACTTTCTCCGTACACACTGCAACCCCCCCCCCCTCCTCCCTACACACTGTCCTGTCGTCCACAAATGTTATGTTGTCAGTCCCGGCCTTCGTGAACCGCGTCAGTGTGAGATGGTTATAGCAGAGCAGCAGTGAGGTGCATTGGCCTGGTGACAGTGTAAGCAGGGCTTTGGCTTAGTGACAGGCACAGGGTCAGCAGGGCTTTGGCTTAGTGACAGGCACAGGGTCAGCAGGGCTTTGGCTTAGTGACAGGCACAGGGTCAGCAGGGCTTTGGCTTAGTGACAGGCACAGGGTCAGCAGGGCTTTGGCTTAGTGACAGGTTCAGGGTCAGCAGGGCTTTGGCTTAGTGACAGGTTCAGAGTCAGCAGGGCTTTGGCTTAGTGACAGGTTCAGGGTCAGCAGGGCTTTGGCTTAGTGACAGGCACAGGGTCAGCAGGGCTTTGGCTTAGTGACAGGCACAGGGTCAGCAGGGCTTTGGCTTAGTGACAGGCACAGGGTCAGCAGGATTACCACCGTATTGTGAGTGGTATTGGAAATATCGCTACACATCCATCTCAGCGATTTATTCTGCACATAACACTTCAGTATCCTCTCCAGTGTCGTTGAAGGAAGTTATGTCGATGTTACAATGCTGTACAGAAAACAGAATGTTATGGAATAATAAGCATAATAAATCGCTGAGGAAAAGGCAATAGGTTCTCAAGAACTGTGCTTCTGTGCTTACACCCTGCCTAGGCAAACTCTTTCGTCTTTGTCTGTCAACTTGTACCTTTCCTTCTTGCTGGAAGTTTGCTCTCATTCAGCCAGTCCCAAAGAAGGGTGACCACTCCCAACCCTCCAACTATCGTCCAATTGCTTTAACGTCCTGTATTTCAAAAGTTTTCGAGTCAATTCTTAATAGAAAAATTTTAAGGCATCTTTCCTATCACAACCTTCTTTCCGATCGTCAGTATGGGTTCCGTCAGGGACGCTCCACTGGCGATCTTCTCACCTACCTTTCAGACTCCTGGTCATCCTCCTTTAGGGACTTTGGCGAAAGCTTTGCCATTGCACTTGACATCTCAAAGGCTTTCGATCGAGTCTGGCATAAATCTTTAATTTCCAAACTGCCCTCCTACGGTTTCTATCCTTCTATCTGTGCCTTCATCGCTAGCTTCCTGTCTGGTCGTTCTATAGCCGCTGTTGTAGACGGCCATCGTTCTTCTCCTAGATCTATCAACAGTGGTGTTCCTCAGGGCTCTGTCCTATCACCAACTCTCTTCCTTTTATTCATCAATGATCTTCTAAGCTGTACATCTAACCATATCCACTCATACGCTGATGACTCCACCCTTCACCTTTCCATTCGGTTCCCGCAACGCCCATCTCAACAGTTACTTCAGCAAACAAGGGATGAGGCTATGGCACACCTAATGTCTGACTTGGCTCGTATCTCTGACTGGGGTAAAAATAATATGGTTGTCTTTAATGCATCTAAGACTCAGTTCTTACACCTATCAACCCGACAAAATCTTCCACAGAGTATACCCACTAATGTTTAATAATATTCAGCTTAATCCTGCATCATCCTTGAACATGCTTGGGGTTTCATTTACTCGGGACTTATCTTGGAAAGATCATATTACATCTCTTGTAAAATCTGCTTCCAAGAGATTGGGTGTGCTAAGCCGACTCCGGCTCTTTCTTTACCCCTGCGCAATTGTTGACTATATACAGGGGTTTTATCCGCCCCTGTGTGGAGTACAACTCTCATGTGTGGGGTGGCTCCCCACATACAGCTCTTCTCAATAGGGTGGAGTCAAAGGCTTTTCGTCTCATTAACTCTCCTCCTCTTACTGACTCCCTTCAACCTCTGTCTCTTCGCCGCACTGTTGCATCTTTATCTCTTTTCTATCGCTACTTTAATGGTCACTGCTCCTCTGAACTGTCTGCTTGCATTCCTCCACCTCTACGACGGGCGCGTAGCACCCGTCTGGCACGCCATAAACTCTCATCCTTTTTCTGTCCAACTCTCTAATGCAAGAGTTAACCGTTACTCCCAGTCTTTCATTTATGCAACAGGTCAGCTCTGGAACTGTCTCCCTCTGTCTGTATTTCCTGCTGCCTATGATCTCCAGTCTTTCAAACGCAGTGTGTCCAGGCATCTCAAAATGATCGGATCTTGAATTTGGCTCTATATTGTATTTTGTTTTTCTCTTGGAGGGAACTGTTACTGCGGGCTCATGGCCTTTGGTTCCTTCTTCCTCGCATAAAAAAAAAAAAAAAAAAAAGGTATTTCTTACGCCACTTGGAACCAAATAATTTCAGATTAATGTTGGAATATCACCCAATAAAAATAACCTTCATTGTTATTTTAGATTGATTTTTATGTTTAATTAAAGTCTTTGTGGCGGAGTAAGTGTTCAG
>NC_137003.1:2417894-2457894 GCF_032717465.1 Coenobita brevimanus
TGTGTGTGTAGGAGAGAGGACTTGTGGGAGGTGAATCAAATTGATTGATAGTGAGGGTAAAGGATGTCATGTTCTGCCATTTATTTATTTACGGTATTCATTTGTTTATCTTTTAAATCACTTATCTGTGTATATGTTTATGTACCTATCAATCACCCTGCCTGTGCGTGTACAATACCTACCTGTGTGTGTCTTTATGAATGTACCGTATGTATGTACCACCTTCTCCTTCTTCATCCTCCTCATCGTTGTCATTATCATCATCATCATCATCATCATCATCATCATCATCATCACCCCTCTCTCTCTCTCTCTCTCTCTCTCTCTCTCTCTCTCTCTCTCTCTCTCTCTCTCTCTCTCTCTCTCTCTCTCTCTCTCTCCACCCAATAAGTTTGTGCTTGAGGGCATCTTTTATACATGTTCCTGTTAACGCCAGACGATTTTATTAAGCACTGGTCAACCCCTCACCTGGCAAAGTAATTAATTAGTAAAGGAATTAATGAAGGCTAATCCTTCAACTACAAAGCCTGTCCTACGCTGAATAAAATCGTCTGGAGAGACAGTAATAGAATACCAATAAGTCATAGTAGTAAAGAGGCTCAGTGTCCCTTCCAGTATAAAGACGGTTTGCAGCGGTTTATTTGCCGTCTACAGACGCTTTTATTCAGACTAAGGCCCGTATTCTTGTGGGTTAAGGAGGCTCCCTAACACCTTTACCCTACCAATTTATTTTTGCATATACCTAACACCATTACCTTACCAGTTTAATTTTGCATGTGCCTAACACCTTTTCCTTACCAGTTTATTTTTGCATGTGCCGTTCTGATAATTACTTTCATCTTATTTCATGCTATATTTGTCGGCAATACAAAGGAATAAATATGATACAAGAGACTAGTAAGGTGTAAAATACAAAGTAAAATATTAAGGAAGAGGTGTTAGTAAGCTTCCTCAGCCTACGGTACTACTGGCCAAGGCTTTATTAAGTACATCCTGATCTAACAGTGTAGCCCAATTAGACGCGTTAGGAAATAGCAAGACTGTAGAATGGCGTCATCGTACTGAAGGGGTGGATATGTGACTGGTGTATTTGTGTGTTGTTTTATTGTGATTTCCGCCAGACGATTTTGTTGTGATGCCCGCCAGACGGTTTTGTTGTGATGCCCGCCAGACGGTTTTGTTGTGATGCCCGCCAGACGGTTTTAATGTTATTCCCGCCAGACGGTTTTATTGTGATGCCCGCCAGACGGTTTTGTTGTGATGCCCGCCAGACGGTTTTATTGTGATTTCCGCCAGACGGTTTTATTGTGATTTCCGCCAGACGGTTTTATTGTGATTCCCGCCAGACGGTTTTATTGTGATTCCCGCCAGACGGTTTTATTGTGATTCCCGCCAGACGGTTTTATTGTGATTCCCGCCGGGCGGTTTATTGTGATTCCCGCCAGGCGGATTTATTGATTCCCGCCAGACGGTTTGAGTCACGTAGGGCATAGGCCTTGAGTGGCACGTAAGGTATAACCTGTTGTGGCTTACATATAAACTGTTCCCTACTGTATCTGCCAGAAGTATACTGCTGTGACTTAGATATACCAGTAGATAGATAGATAGATAGATGGACTGATAGATGGATGGATGGGTGGATGTTCAGTTATACTATAGATAGATAGATAAGATGGATAGGTAAATAGATAGAGACTGATAGCAGGATATAAAAATAGAGATAGACACCTAGATAGACAGAATGATAGATAAAAATGTATGTATTTCGAAGAGGTATGTTGCTATGTACTGTATATATAAATGCTGTGTACTGTATATAAACTGCTGTATACTGTATTTTGGTGGAGGTATACTGCTGTGTACTGTGTTGTGGTGGAGGTATACTGCTGTGTACTGTATATAAACTGCTGTATACTGTGTTTTGGTGGAGGTATATTGCTGTGTACTGTATATAAACTGCTGTGTACTGTATTTTGGTGGAGGCATACTGCTGTGTACTGTATATAAACTGCTGTGTACTGTGTTGTGGTGGAGGTATACTACTGTGTACTGTATATAAACTGTTGTGTACTGTGTTGTGGTGGAGGTATACTGCTGTGTACTGTGTATAAACAGCTGTGTACTGTATATAAACTGCTGTGTACTGTGTTGTGGTGGAGGTATACTGCTGTGTACTGTATGTAAACTGCTGTGTACTGTATATAAACTGTTGTGTACTGTGTTTTGGTGGAGGTAAACACACAAGTGATGCTTAACGAGGGGAACACGGTGCCTCTGATGGCTTAACGAACCTGTTCAACGCGTCTTTGTGGCTGAGAGAGAGAGAGAGGAGGGAGGAGGGGCTACATTCCTCTCTCTCTCTTTCTCTTTCTCAGAATATGGAGCTCCAACTTAAAAACAGGTCCAATTTGCCGTATGCCTCCAATCAGCTGTTCTTTGTTTACAAACAGTGAGCGGTTTCCATGGCAACGTGTCATCATGGCGGCCGTGCACAATGGGGGTTAATGGTAATGCGGTGTGAGAGGGATGATGCTGGCATGGTGAATGTGGTGGTAATGGTGGTATAGTGAATGTGGTGGTAATGGTGGTATAGTGAATGTGGTGGTAATGGTGGTATAGTGAATGTGGTGGTAATGGTGGTATAGTGAATGTGGTGGTAATGGTGGTACAGTGAATGTGGTGGTCATGGTGGTATAGTGAATGTGGTGATAATGGTGGTATAGTGAATGTGGTGGTAATGGTGGTATAGTGAATGTGGTGGTAATGGTGGTATAGTGAATGTGGTGGTAATGGTGATATAGTGAATGTGGTGGTAATGGTGGTATAGTGAATGTGGTGGTAATGGTGGTATAGTGAATGTGGTGGTAATGGTGGTATAGTGAATGTGGTGGTATAGTGAATGTGGTGGTAATGGTGGTATAGTGAATGTGGTGGTAATGGTGGTATAGTGAATGTGGTGGTAATGGTGGTATAGTGAATGTGGTGGTAATGGTGGTATAGTGAATGTGGTGGTAATGGTGGTATTGGTAATGGTGGTGTAATGCCTTTACTCAAATGCTGTCACAGATCCATAACTCTTTTAAGTTCAATAATTACCAAGTGTAGTCAGATTGGAGGGTTGCCTTGATCAGTAACCAAGGAGATTCATTCCTGCATCATAGCTAAGGCTTCGAATTTACTACAGCCACAAGTTAGTACGTAAATTTTGGCAGTGATTCAGTTCCATCACGTGAAAACAAGGGACTGTAGTTATAATAAAGGTCAGCAGTTAGCACAGTGGTAGTTAACATTCTCAGCTGAACAAAGGACTGTAGTTATAATAAAGGTCAGTAGTTAGCACAGTGGTAGTTAACATTCTCAGCTGAACAAAGGACTGTAGTTATAATAAAGGTCTGTAGTTAGCACAGTGGTAGTTAACATTCTCAGCTGAACAAAGGACTGTAGTTATAATAAAAGGTCAGTAGTTAGCACAGTGGTAGTTAACATTCTCAGGCTCCTGTGACGCATTCTCAGCTGAACAAAATCGTCTGGTGTCAGCGGGAAGAGAATACAAGAATTGTTGTGATCATTATAGGATGATGATAGTGAACTAGTTATTGAAGCCTCCACCATTACCCCTGTCACCACCAGGTCATATATACTGTACTACTGTATATACCTCGGAGTTACCACGAACACAATAGCTACAAATGACATTCTGGGGGAGGCGGTGGCTTAATCGGTAGAGAGGTGGCCTGCAGTCCTACTGGACCCAGGTTCAAATCCCCGCTGGGGCAGGGAACAGTTTAAGGATTCGAATTTCATAAGAAAAAAAAAAAGCAGACTTTACATGATCTACCAGAAGACCCCCCGACATGTCGTAAAAATACCCCCGCTACTACCAACACACCAGTCCTGTATGAGACAGCCCTAGCATGTATGCAATATGGACGGTAGGTGTTAGCGCCGAAGTGGTGACATGTAGAGGTGTATGGAATGTAGGAGGACTACTGGGTCATGATAGCAGGCTGTAAAGCCTATGCCCAGGGTCGGACACATTTAAAAAAAAAACAAAGAAAGAAAGAAAAAGGTCAGTGAAGACTGTTCTTACATTAACTTTTAACCTCTTTCAGACATCCATACACAGTTGCTAACAGGCAAGACTAAACATGGATGGCCCTTATGGCAGCCTTTTCCTTTAATTAACTCCACTCGTTGAAGGATCGTATTTTTTCTCCTCATTTATCTGAGCTATGCACAGTATGTGGCCATGCTGTATATGGGCATTGGACCATTTAATGTGATGGATGGAGGAAGGTGGTTGGGGTCTCTCTCTCTCTCTCTCTCTCTCTCTCTCTCTCTCTCTCTCTCTCTCTCTCAGAGTATCCATCCATCCATCCATCTAAATATCTGCATCCGTCTATCCATCTATATTCTTCTATCTGTCTGTCTATCAGTCTGACTGTCTATCCATCTATATATGTATGTCTATGTATGTCTACCTGTCTCTGTCTGTCAGTCTGTCTATCTATCTGTCTATCTGCCCATCCATCCATCTGTCTTTATCTGTTCATCAATCCATCTGTCCATACTCATGTCTCTGTGTCTCTGTATCCATCTATCAATCTATCTTTATCATACAATTCATCTATATCTATCTGTTAATCCATCTAGCTGTATCCATCCTTCCATCCATCCATTCATCTGTATGTATATCCATTCATAGTTGTGTCCATCTATCAGTCTATCTGTCTCTTCAGAATAATAACAACCGATTCAGATAAAACAGCCTTGTTAAGCAATCATGATAATAATTCACGTAGCTACACATCTTTCTTGGGTTACCATGGCAGCAGTACCTTACAGATTCCTATACTCTTTATACATTAACTTGCCATATAAATGCCATCTCTTCATCTTGAATACTGAGTAGTAAAAATAAACTAACACTAGTCACGAAGAAGTGCCATGGAAAGAATGTAGAGCCGCAGTATTGTGTTGTTAGTAAATGTAAGTGAAAGGGAATTTATTCAGCAAAGAAAAAACTACTGACCTTTGGCATCTGAGGCTACGGTGTTGCCAGACATGGCGGAAATATTGGCATACTTTATTGACTATTTTTAGAGGGTCAACTAGCGTAACATAGATAAGGATAGATAAAAGCATTGATAGATTATAAATACATTGAGTTAGCCAAGTTATAGCAAGTGGCTCAATCGGTAGAGAGTTGGCCTGTAGTCATGACGGACCCGGGTTCAAATCCCGCTGAGGCAGGGAACAGTTTAAGGATTTGAATTTCATAAAATCAGACTTTACTGATCTACCAGAAGGCCCGCCGACATGTTGTAAAAATACCCTCTCTAATACCAATACACCAGTCCTGTATGAGACAGCCCTAGCATGTATTCAGTATGGACGGTGGGTGTTAGCGCCGAAGTGGTGACATGTAGAGGTGTGCGGTCCGTAGGAGGACTACTGGGCCTTGAAAGCAGGCTGTGAAGCCTATGCCCAGAGTCGGTCACATAAAAAAAAAAAAAAAAAGTGTTTTCATTGTTTGTACCTGTTTGTACCTGTTTGTGTTTACCTTGGTTTATGCGATATTGGCTTCATAATGGCCTTACCACCACGTTTAGGCATATGATTCAGCGATCTCCATTTATAAAAGACAACTATACATCTCATTATAAAATTACAACAAAATGCAACAGTAATGTATCCGTATATAAGGAAATTATATCTTTGAGAAGGGAAAGATGGAAGGATGAACAAGAAGTCGGTGGTGGAGATGGTACGGAAATCAGGGGCTGGATTCACTAACATGGTCGTAATTTCAGGTGCCTGAGCAAGATCTGGCACCTCAGATTACGCACTCCTGTGGCGCCGCATCTCTCACCAGAGTTTGGTATTCACTAAGATTTTTTACGGCGCCGTACCCCGGTCGTAGGTTGTACTGGCCTTAAATCGGCAGTCACCAGCTGCTTTTTGCTCAGCCAATGACAGAGAACCTTACAAGTGAGGCTTTGTCATGATCAACCAATCACGGAGCGAACCCTCATATCAGCTGTTTGTCTCCCTAATGTAAACACAAGCACAGAGGGAAGAGCATGCACAACACACAAAACACAGTCCTCAACCCAACAGAAGGAAGTGACATCAGAAACTAACTCGACATAAGTACTTTTAGCGAAATATACAGTAAAGTGGAAATAAAACAACAGAACAAAACGAGAAACGTCCTAACCTTTCAAGTGGCGAACTCTCAGTGGTATTTCTTTCCTTTACTAGCCGTTTCTTTAGCGCGCAATCATGCCCAGTGGATTTGACCTATCATATAGTGTATGCCTGTATGTGTTTTATTGTGGGCAAATGAATATTACCGAATCTTGCTCAACGTACTGAAAGGAGGATTTCGTTTCCCAACTTCCCAACTGGACGCTGGGTTAGGTTAGGTTAGGCTGGGTTGGGTTGCTTTGGGTTGGGTTAGGTTAGGTTAGGCTGGGTTTGGTTTGGTTGGGTTAGGTTAGGTTAGGGTTGATTAAATTATTAGGTACAGTTAAGCTAGGTTAGGTTTAGTTAAACACTTAGAGTAGGCTGTTTCCTTCCACAATTACTAACATTTCCGATCATATTGTCATAGTCATATTATGGTTATTATTCATTTGCACTTCAAATGAGGCCTCAAAACACTAAGATGAACTTAAAAAAAAAAAAAATAACTATCAAATGGAAAAAACAAACACCAAAAATAGGAAACGACAATAAAGGAAATATTCACCCTCTTAGTTTTGATTAATGAAGTCACCAAAACAAAAACATTTTTTTCCCACACTAGACACAAACATTGCAAAGAAAGCAAAGATGCTAGCATGGGAAACTATTACCTATAGGGTGAATAATGTTAGCAGAGTGAAATGGGAGAGCAATGAAGTGAGGAAGAAATTTCGTGATTTCAGATCACAAGTTAGGGGAAGGCAGCCAAGGCAATGAGGCAGGCAAAGAAAACTTTGCGTATTTAAAAAAAAAAAAAAATGCATATTTTTATTGTTAGTTACATAGTGCCTGTGAGGATGTAAGCTGTTTGTTCTAACTTACCATATCAAACAAACCTAACCCATTCATGAGGCGTAACTGGTAGAGGTAGGGTTTGATTATAACACTTTGGTTAGTTTGATCATAAAGGTCTAAAACTAAGAAGTCATTTCATTTTTCTGGGGGGAGGGAGGTGGGTTATGTTTTGAGCATTAATGACTAAGAATCACTTGGTCTATCTATCTGTCTATTGCCAGACGCCTCAATCCCGTTTGGGGTGGCCACAAACAAATCGCCTCCAAGTCGCCCTGTCCCCCGCCATCTCACTGCCCTGCTCCCAATTCACACTCCCCTCTCTCATATACCTCTCCACCCCATCCCTCCATCTCATCCTCGGCCTCCCCCTCCCTCTTCCCCCCTCCACCTCACCCACATACACTCTCTTCGTCAGTCTTTCACCCTCCATCCTCTCCACATGGCCAAACCACCTCAGTGTGTTCCTCATAACGCTTCCTATCACATCCACATCCACACCACAACGCTTCTTTATATCCTCATTCGTCAGCCTGTCTCTCCATGTGACTCCACAGGCTCCTCTTAAATAACTCATTTCCACGGCTCTCACTCTTGACTTGTGTCCTTCCAACAACGTCCAAGCTTCACTTCCGTACGTTAGAGTTGGTATCACAATACTGTCATGTAGTAACTTTTTCACTTCCATGCTCACTTCCCTGCTTCTTATCACTGCTTTCAAAGAACCAGCAACCTTTCTTCCCTGCTGTACCCTTTCACGCACTTCACCCTCCAAACCTCCATCCTTACTCATCACACTACCCAAGTACTTAAACGTACTCACATTTTCCAATTCCTCACCATCCAACCTCGCTGTACATTCACTGACTTCACCTCTCTCAAAGACCTCTCTCACTTGGTATTGTAAGCAATTACCTTAGAAAAACTTCCTATATCCCAAAGGATAAAATTGATTCCATAAATCAATAATAATTTTGCATTGGTCTAATGTTGAGCATTCATATTGTTAAAGAAGTCATTCCTTTTGATTTTCCTTGTTACCTTATCCAGTATATTGATGCATGAAATGGTTTGTATCTCATTGGCTTTGTTTAGGTATTGTTTGTTAGGTTTATTTAACGCCTTAATTCCACTGCCATGTCTGAAATAAAGTTAGTCTTCATATAAGTTTAATCACCTTAGTATATCAAACCGTCGTTGTTTAGCACATCCATTATCAACCCATGAACTGCCAAAAGTCAGATTTCATGTCGTGGAAACCAATAATACCGTTGCAAATGCTCATCAGGCACATGGAGAGGGGCTAATGGGTGTCTGAACCTTCTCTCTCGACGTAAATGTCGGTGAGCTAAATTCATAGCCACAAGCTCCATCGTTGTACAGTAAACATCAGCAGCTGACTGCCCAAGCGGCCCCAGTGGAGGCTTTTCTGGTGGCATGTTTATTTTTGACCCATTCATATTACCTTGCAAAGAAATAAGTATTGCCAGAGTTCTTAGCAGCACTAAAAACGATTATGGTATGGCATCTGTTATCTTTCTGTCTGTTCAATTTCTTCTTTTACGACGTTGATTAGAAGTGAAGAGGGACAAAGGCAAACGATAGGCCGAGAGGTTGCATACATGATAAACACACTGACTCCAGGTTGTGATGTAGATTAAGGTATGTCCCCCAAGCACTTAACTTCCGGCGCCAGATCTTGGTGCAAGATGGCGGCGCCCATGCTTAGTGAATGACTGATTCTGCCTCAGCACCGTATCTTTAAGCACCGTTAGGAGATCCGGCGCCTTAAATGCTAAGTGAATCCAACCCCAGGATTTTTACTTTAGTAGACAGTCCACCTCGTCGATTATAAAAATTTGTCTTGATTATCAGTTTAGCGATTCAGATATCCATGTAAATATACAGTATATATTTATGATATTTAGTAACATTAATATATGCTTAAATAAAAGGAAAGTATTTACAACAAGGGAAATGGAGAAAAGGGAATGGTAAGACTGAATCGGAGATGGTACGGTACGTTACTGGTCACAGTGGTCACTGGTCAGTGTTGTTCAGAGGTTTGGGGAGTATTGGTGTGCTGTGTTGATTTCCTTAATAAATGTGTAATTATCGTGGGTAATGGTGAACGTGTGTCCATCTGCAGTGAAGGTATGTGTAGATAAATGTTTTGTGCTTTGATATGTTGGCCAGAAGGATGTATTTGTGGCTTGTTATTGCCATGCTGCTGATTTGAAATGGTTTGACCAGTGGCCACCAGAGCGCTCGGGCCAGTGACCATCAACTGACCAACCACCACCACCACAAGTCTGTTTACACTTTTCGACTTTTTTTTTTAAATTATTTTTCTTGCTGGGTTTTATTTGTTTCTAGGTATTGGTGAAGGAATATCGATGGGTTTTATTATTATTATTATTATTATTATGGATTTTTTATCCTATTATTCCTTTTATTCTCATTTTTTATTCTGAATGTTACTCTAATTCCTGTAATTTTTATCCTTATTCTTATATTTCTCATTAATTTTATTATTCTTATTCATAGTCTTCTTGTTCTTGTTCTTATTTTTTTCTTTTTCTCCATCATTGTTTTAATAATCCCCCTCCCCCTTCCCCTCCCTTTTGTTCATATACGGGGCGGGTCTAGTTTCCCATCACCCCCCCTCCACCGCAGGGAATGTGGGTTTCGTGGAACTGGTAGCGCCGTTCTGTACTGTACTGTACACTCGCTAACAAATGTACTTATATTACATCTTGTATTTCATATTTTCCTCTGGTGGCTAGTCCTAAGTTGATTTTTTCCTCATAGTTAATATAATCCGTGAAGGAAGACAGTGATGGACACGACCTGAGAATGTAGTGTACAGTACGTAGTGGAATAGTACACACACACACACACATTGTACCATCAAGGAGGAATTCGAGGCAAACTGTTTTGTTGGATGCAAGACTTTCTCATAAAAAGAGAAATGAGGACAGTACTAAGAGGAAACTTCTCATCATGGAAAGAAGTGACTAGTGGAGTACCACAGGGTTCAGTGCTGGCACCAATCATGTTTTTAGTGTATATAAATGATATAAACAGTAACACTGGAAATGAGAGCTATCTGAATATGTTTGCAGATGATGCAAAAATACAAAGGAGAATTACTAACACAGACTCTTGCAAAGAGCTACAAGAAGAATTAAATAAACTTCATGAATGGAGTAGTACATGGCAAATGGAATTCAATGTGGACAAGTGTCATGTAATCAAGTTTGGTAAAAGTGGAAAAAGACCTGATTGGGATTATAAGTTAGGAAATAAAACCCTATACACATCAGAAAGAGAGAAAGACCTAGGTGTGATTATCAATAACAGACTATCTCCGGCTGACCACATCAGCGAGAAGGTACGGAACATGTATACACTGCTTGCAAATATGAGAATAGCATTCACATACATAAATGAAGACATGCTAAGAAGGATAATAACATCATTCATTAGATCAACCCTGGAATATGCATCAGTAGTCTGGAGTCCTCATCTCAAAAAGCATATAGACAAGATTGAAAAAGTTCAAAGGGCCGCTACAAGATGGATACCAAGCTTAAGGGACCTAAACTACGAAGAAAGACTAAATAAACTGAATCTACCAACTTTACAGGAGAGTAGGAAAAGAGGTGACATGATAATGCTATATAAGTGCATATCAGGAAAGGAGAAAATAGACATAAATGATTACTTAACATATGGAGAAACATCAGCAAGAGGACACTGCAAAAAACTGCATAAGAAGAGAGGTGATAAAGACGTAAGGAAATTCAGTTTCCCAAACAGAGCAATTGATCAATGGAATGCACTACCGAATGAAATAGTGTGTGCCAAAACAATTCACAAATTTAAGGATATGAACGATAAATATGGTTTAAGACACGGGACAGTACGAGCTTGACTCATTCCTGTAAAGATACAATTAGGTAAGAACACACACACACACACACACACACACACACACACACACACACACACACACACACCTCTTCCATATAATCCATCAAATTTTTCTGTCTTCTTTCTTTTCATTTGGACATCAGACTAAATAACAGTGAATGTTTAAGAACTGTATGCAAATTTACTGATATTTTAAGGGACAGATAAAATCATTCTGTACAAAAATCCACCATCTTACCCAACCACCGTTTGCTGTCTACTGTATCCGTTCATACATCTGTTCATTCTGTATTCATCTTATGTTTTTTCATGTGGGCGTCAGGTTAAATGAGATAAATGCAATTTAATATGGCTTATCAATTCACCGATGATGTGTGAATGAATTGTAAGGCAGGTAAAGAGATTTGTGTGATGTCCCCGATGGCAGTACCTTGCCTGAAAATACTCCAGCATTACATTGTGTTGAGGCTGGACAGGGAGGAGGCTCGGGGCTAAACCCAGGCTATCGGTGCCTTATTTAGCGCCAGCACCTGGGTCTGTATTTATTAAGGATAGGAACTCTGGCAGGCTCCTAGGACTCACTCCCACCCAGCAGAATGATAGCGTCTGACATCAGCTGCAATAGCAAACTAGAGTTGTATCGACCATGGGGGGATAATAACACCAGTATTATCATCCTTACCCTCCTTTACTCATTCACACCAAAGGATAATTATCTGGCGTTAGTAATAATGAAATACCAAAGACGCCACCACGAAAGGGTTAACTAATTTGCAAGAACAAAACTAACTAATTTGCAAGAACAAAACAAGTCCTAAGAGCAGTTTATGATTATCAGTATTGTGTGTGTGTGTGTGTGTGTGTGTGTGTGTGTGTGTGTGTGTGTGTGTGTTTACTTTGACACTGATTGTGATGTACACGGCAACTTTATAATGAAAACAACAGTATAAACAGGTAGTTTTATACACATGCAGAAGAAAGTTCATGAACATGGCACCTGACATTTTATTATGCACTTCAATTTGGCTGTGAAGTGTATGGTGCTGAATGAATGAAGACAAATGTATAACCAGGCACATTTATACATGACCTACGCTAAAGAAACATTGTAAATACGGAACCCGGAGTGGAAGGAAGGCGGAGACTCTAATAAAGGATGGGGGCGTGGAGGGATGAGGTGAGTTGGGTGAGGGTAGGGTGCGGGGGTTGGAATGGGGTGAGAGTAGGGGTGTGGGGGTAGGGGTGGAGGGTAGGGGTGTGGTGGTGGGGTTGGGGTAGGGGTGGAGGGTAGAGGTTTGGGGGTGGGGTGGGGGTAGGGGGTGGAGGGTAGGATTACTGAGGACCACACTGGGCAACAGATAACAGGATATATTGGCCTGCGGTGCCGCTATCTGACGGTTGTAAAGTAGTAATTGTGTAAGTGATGCAGGCACACTAAGCCCCCACCTCTCTCTCTCTCTCTCTCTCGAATGAGTAAGGATAGAGAATTGACTGTAGACATTAGTGAAGGCAAGGAAGGTAAATAATGAGGTGGAAATAAAGAGGTGAAAATGATAATAAGGTTAAAGAAAGACAGGGTCGAGAAACAGGAATAGGATGAGTAGAGGAAGATGAGAAGGTGCTGAGGAAAGAGAAGGTGTGATAAATGAAAGAGGGATAAGTAGAGAAGGTGTTTGAGACAAGGCTAGAGTGAATGGGATGGTACCATTATGAGGTGAGTGACAGGTGTATGTACAGGGTGGTACATATATAACGCTTCCCAAGTCTTGTGTGTTGCGGGAACGGCTCATTCAAGGTTACCAGTGTCTACCCTACTGAGCCATGCCTTTAACACAGGAAGTAACCGGGTGCAATATACGGACCATCCTGCATAATAGCATGAGTCTGGCTTACACCTGATATGGGCAGGCAGGTGTGCTGTGTATTGTTTAAGTCGTGTTTTACGGCTGATGAAGGGCAGATGATCCCTGTGGCTGAGGAATACCACTTTCTGTCACTGGGGAAATGCCCCTACCCCACCCAATGCTTCACGAATGGGCATGGGTGTGGAAGGCATGGAGTGTAGGGTGGGAAGTGCTGGAGGATAGTGTGGTGGCGTGGCTGTGTTGGTGAGTGAGTCTATATGATAGTGTGGTGGCGTGGCTGTGTTGGTGAGTGAGTCTGTATGGTAGTGTGGTGGCGTGGCTGTGTTGGTGAGTGAGTCTGTATGATAGGCATCGAGTTGAGTGACAGGCGAGAGCAAGGTGTAGGACAAGTGTGGATCAGGTGAGGCATTACGTGGAGACAGCTTGGCGGGGTGTGAGATGGGGGGTGTAAAAGGTGTACATTATGTTAGACTTTACGTGGAGACAGCTTGGCGGGGTGTGAGATGGAGGGTGAAGGACAGGTGTACATTGTGTGAGGCTTTACGTGGAGACAGCTTGGCGGGGTGTGAGATGAAGGGTGAAGGACAGGTGTACAGTACATTGTGTGAGGCTTTACGTGGAGACAGCTTGGCGGGGTGTGAGATGGAGGGTGAAGGACAGGTGTACATTGCGTGAGGCTTTACGTGGAGACAGCTTGGCGGGGTGTGAGATGGAGGGTGAAGGACAGGTGTACCCGGTACATTGCGTGAGGCTTTACGTGGAGACAGCTTGGCGGGGTGTGAGATGGAGGGTGAAGGACAGGTGTACATTGTGTGAGGCTTTACGTGGAGACAGCTTGGCGGGGTGTGAGATAGCGGGGTGTGTGGGCCGTGGGAAATGTGTGTCTATCGCCAGGCGTCTTATCACACAGTTTATCCAGGTTAGCCTCCACAGATATGGCTATAACCTCCTCTGGCATCATTTTACTAGCCGTTCTTGGGGTTGTATTGTAATTGGAATTGCAGATTTCGTAACAACTCTTCCTTAACGACCTATTCTGTACATTAAACCTTAGTGCACACTTGTATGTTATTGGCGAAAACTTGTCGATGCTGAAACGGTATAAATGACAAACAAAAAGAATATGAAGGTGCAGTATGGTAAATGAGTATCTAAGAGGTGCAATGAAGAATCATATGGCATTTAATGTACAACCGTAGGCTTTCTGTCCTCATCCATCACATCCATACTCTTTCACTGTTAATCATTCTCCACAAGATCCTCATATCCAAGGCACAAATTACATTCTTTATAATCGTTTGTATTCAGCTGAGTGAGTCAGGGGAGCCAGAGAGAGTTAAGTCTTACCTCCAGCGGATTTGACCAACATGTTCATTGACTATTAAAGAGACTCATTAGCAATCAGACAACAGACAGTTAATTATACACTGCTTATACCTTGCTACTGGTGCTAATGATGCCACTGCTAGTCCTGCTGCTGCTAATATTAATTCTACATTATTATCATTTTTGTGTAGGGCCTATTACTTCCTAATTTCTACTAATACGTCACAGCACCTGTATGCTAATTTGTTTACTGTTAGTCCAAGTTAATTAAATACTTAAGAGAAATGTATTGTTATACCTGGTGACCCCATTAGCCTGCCTGTCTGGCCTAAGGGGTTGGGTGTTGGATTAAATGCCACAGCGGAACAGTACAGCCGCCAACAGCAGTTTGACTACTAGTGTACCTCTTGTTGCCACTACTAGTGTACCTCATGTTGCCACTACTAGTGTACCTCTTGTTGCCACTACTAGTGTACCTCTTGTTGCCACTCACTTTCATCTGCTGGGTAATATTCCTAAGCTGAGAGAGACGCCTGGGCCCGAATCCTCGTCGGGTAAGGAAGCTCCCTAACACCTCTTCCTTACCGACTTATTTTTTGTATATGACTTGTTAATATCATTTCGTACGTTATATATACAGAGTGTGGTGATATTAGAATGATTCTAGTAACTCAGAAGAGGACGGCCAGGTGTAATAAGCCAATTAAATCGCATAGGAAGAGGTGTTAGGGAGCTTACTTAAGGGACGAGACTAGGGGCGTTGGTATGTTTGTGTGTGGCTGGATAATTGGCTCTGATGTGAATGTTAGGCGAGGCCAGTGAGGGACTTGCGTTATATTATGTGCAGTAGACACAGTGGACCAACAGGCCAGTGTTTGTGGCTGTGTATGAGGCAGAGCGACTTGCAGTGGTGATGAGTGAGAGCGACTTGCAGTGGTGATGAGTGAGAGCGACTTGCAGTGGTGATGAGTGAGAGCGACTTGCAGTGGTGATGAGTGAGAGCGACTTGCAGTGGTGATGAGTGAGAGCGACTTGCAGTGGTGATGAGTGAGAGTGACTTGCAGTGGTGATGAGTGAGAGTGACTTGCAGTGGTGATGAGTGAGAGCGACTTGCAGTGGTGATGAGTGAGAACGACTTGGAGTGGTGATGAGTGAGAGCAACTTGGAATGGGGGAGGGAGTGGTGATGAGTGAGAGCGACTTGAGTGATGATAAGTGAGCGACTTGAGTGGTGATGAGTGAGAGCGACTTGGAGTGGTGATGAAGGAGAGCGACTTGCAGTGGTGATGAGTGAGAGTGACTTGCAGTGGTGATGAGTGAGAGCGACTTGCAGTGGTGATGAGTGAGAGTGACTTGCAGTGGTGATGAGTGAGAGTGACTTGCAGTGGTGATGAGTGAGAGCGACTTGCAGTGGTGATGAGTGAGAGCGACTTGGAGTGGTGGGAGGGAGTGGTGATGAGTGAGAGCGACTTGGAGTGGTGGGAGGGAGTGGTGATGAGTGAGAGCGACTTGGAGTGGTGGGAGGGAGTGGTGATGAGTGAGAGCGACTTGGAGTGGTGGGAGGGAGTGGTGATGAGTGAGTGCGACTTGGAGTGGTGGGAGGGAGTGGTGATGAGTGTGAGCGACTTGGAGTGGTGATGAGTGGAGCAATATACATAATGAATCATAGCCAATTTTTACCGTGAACAAATCTCCAGCCATTGAAATATTATCAGTGAAGTGTTCTCATCAGTGGTGTACCTGAGGGGGGGGGGGACGGGGGGCGGCTGTTTGAAACTGCCCCCCGGGCCCCCAGTTGAGGGGGGGCCCAAAAAACCTTAACAGTTTATAAGCTTTTTTTTTTTTAATATTTAAAAAAATATATACTGTATTTATCATCCCGACAATCCCGGCTGAGATATTAGATAAGTTTTGAGAATGAAGGGGGCTAGGTTCTTTGCGGGGCCTCCCCCCCAGGAGGGGGGCCCCCAAATCTCTAGGTACGCCCTGTTCTCATGTTTCATTTTTCACGCAGTCATTCACTACAGACGGTTGTGAAGAGTTTGGTGTATGTGTATGTTAAGGTGAAAGTGTAAACAAACAATTATACACGTAACAAACACGGGAAATTGTATGAGCGTGGCCGTGGGTGTGACAGAGAGGCGTATAGGCGATGTTTGTGGCTGCCACCTTGGATGAACTCTGGGATTAGGCGTTTGATGATAGGTGGATCACACACACACACACACACACACACACACACACACACACACACACACACACACACACACACACACGGCCAGTACGACGCTACCACAACCACCATCATCACCAAAAACATACCCGGTAGCGAGCGCAACGAAAACTATCACTGACAGTAGTACCAGAATGTCCAGCATCACTACAACCATCACCACAGCTACTGCCACAGCTACCACCACAGCAGCCTTCACTTTCACTCAGTCAACCACAACTGCAGACCGCAACTATTATAACTACCACCAAAACCACCTCTTCTATCAGTTACAGCCAACACAGGGACCATAACTACCACCACTACCACAGCCACTACCAACCACAACTATTAATATTACCATCACAGGCAGCCCTAAATACCAGCATAAGCAACCACAAGCACCACCACAACAACCACAACTGCTAGCACAACCACCCACCACTACCTCCACCCCTACCACCACCATTGTCACCCTCACACCCGCTATTTATCCTATACCCAACACTCTCTGGCAGGCCAGGTACACATTATCATGATGCCGAGGGGGACCTGAGGCGACTTCTTGATCTTGTCTCACTTTTTTGTTCCATTTTTCATTCTGTCCTTAGTATTTATCTTCAGTATTTAACGTCCTGGTCCTCCCTCCTCTTTTTCCCCTTCCTCCCTCTTTCTTCTATTTTCTTCTGCCTCTACGTCTATTTCTCACACTCTTTCCTCTTTACCATCCCCATTTGCTCTCTGTGTCTAGTCCCATTCCCAAACACAGCCGCCTTAATAACACTAATAATCGCCTAAGTTTGAGTATAGAGGGGCTTGTCAACCCAGCACACCTTGCCTCATAAGGGTATAAGTGGCAGTGCGTGTTTACATTCATTACGGTACTTCTCCTTGAGGCTGGACACGGAGGCTGTAGGCAAAGCACAGGTTCACAACTCCTTATTTAGTGTTGGACCCGGAGCTGTAGGAGTGTTGGCATGCTTAACAAACATTGGTATTAAATTCTAATTCACCCTTTGATACACCTGGAGCTATAGGAGTGTTGGCAAGCTTAGCAAACAGTATTATTTACATCCGAACTCACCCTTTGATCACACCCAGGCCTGTCATTCAGGGGTTTAATCTCCTTCATAACCTTTCCGCTCATAACTCATGTAAGCCTAACCCAACCCTTCTTGTAATTATGCTCTTGTCTGTATCTTATCTATATCACCCCATACGTCACTGCCACAGCCTAAACACACACACACACACACACACACACACACACACACACACACCATATAACATCTTGTCCATGTCATCCCGCCCTCCCTCTCTCTCTCTCTCTCTCTCTCAGCCATGATAAGAGCAGCAAGGTACGGTGTGATAGGCGGTATGAGTGATGCTGTAGTGAGGGTGTAAATACAGCACAGATAACAGCCAATACAAAGGCTTACAGCACAGTACTGGAGGGGGTGATAGGCGTTAGCAGTGAACCAGGGCAGATTTGCTTAACCCCTTCAGCCCCAGGACGTGTTGTAGTTAACGCACCGTACAATGTGTTATTCAGCATAGCACACCCCCTTCCCCCTCGTAGTCAAGGTATTAATGATGGATAGAATTGTATGTAACACCTCCAGTTGGAAAAGTGTCGCCAGAGCTGAATATAGTGGTTTGGAGACAGCAGGACTGACGTAAATAACACGTGATGGTATTCAGTGTATTAACCCTTTGACAGTGATGGTGTCTTGTGTCAGTGTATTAACCCTTTGACAGTGATGGTGTCTTGTGTCAGTGTATTAACCCTTTGACAGTGATGGTGTCTTGTGTCAGTGTATTAACCCTTTGACAGTGATGGTGTCTTGTGTCAGTGTATTAACCCTTTGACAGTGATGGTGTCTTGTGTCAGTGTATTAACCCTTTGACAGTGATGGTGTCTTGTGTCAGTGTATTAACCCTTTGACAGTGATGGTGTCTTGTGTCAGTGTATTAACCCTTTGACAGTGACGGTGTCTTGTGTCAGTGTATTAACCCTTTGACAGTGATGGTGTCTTGTGTCAGTGTATTAACCCTTTGACAGTGATGGTGTCTTGTGTCAGTGTATTAACCCTTTGACAGTGATGGTGTCTTGTGTCAGTGTATTAACCCTTTGACAGTGATGGTGTCTTGTGTCAGTGTATTAACCCTTTGACAGTGATGGTGTCTTGTGTCAGTGTATTAACCCTTTGACAGTGATGGTGTCTTGTGTCAGTGTATTAACCCTTTGACAGTGATGGTGTCTTGTGTCAGTGTATTAACCCTTTGACAGTGATGGTGTCTTGTGTCAGTGTATTAACCCTTTGACAGTGATGGTGTCTTGTGTCAGTGTAGTGTTGCTGCCACACCATTGTTCAGCTTGGGGGAATCCTGTTCAAAAGTTTCTCCTGATTACTATTGGCTGGAGACACAAAGAATGCAATGAAAGAAGACATCGTACTTTACAGAGAGGGAAACAAAAGCTAGAAATAGACAAAATTAACACAGACTTATTCAGAACTGGGATTCAGACACAGGAAGTTACAAAAAATAGAGAAACACATCATAGAAATTTAATAAGACTGAGATAAAAACACATTAACATCAGACAACAGGTATAAGCTCTTACAAGAATAATGAAATAGGAGGATACAGGAAGAAAACTACAGATGTATAAAAACCCACACCGAGAAATACACACACACACACACACACACACACACACACATGAAGCATAGATATAGGCATATAAATAAGCTGAAACACAATAGCAAGAACACAGGATTCCAAATACAGCAGCAAAAACACAAGAGCAGGGAGAAGCACAATTGAAGATACAAAGAAAATGCAAAAACACCGCAGCACATACTGAAATATAGATACCAAAACGGGGGGAAACATGTAGGCTAATGAAAAATATAAAACCAAAAATAAACGCAGCTTTCACACATGGGCACAGATACAGATGCAAAGACAATCACAAAACACAGCCAGGCACACTCATACATACACAAACATAGCCACACACATACAGATTCAGACATACACAAACACAAACACGTAAAATACGGAAGCAGGACAAGCAGAAGGGGGTAATGGTAAGCGAGGGGGACGGATGGAGTTTATGTACAGTAATGATAGGTTGTACACACACACACACACACACACACACACACACACACACACACACACACACACACACACACACACACACACACACACACACACACACACACACACACACACACACACACACACACACACACACACACACACACACACACACACACACACACACACACACACACACACACACACACACACACACACACACACACACACACACACACACACACACACACACACACACACACACACACACACACACACACACACACACACACACACACACACACACACACACACACACACACACACACACACACACACACACACACACACACACAAATATGCAAAGGTAAATTGGGTACATACATGAAAGAGACATCGTACATACACAAGACCTTGTACTGACACGCAAGTATGAATAGAAATACACATGCATACATAGAAGTACATATGCATACACACACATATACGGGTAATTCTCTCTCTCTCTCTCTCTCTCATGAAATATTAAGCCCAATGACAGGGTTGAAAATAGCAGAACAATAAAGAAGCATAAATCAACATTATTCCCACCTTCACCTCCCTCACCTTAACCCTCCCCTCTTCTAATTCTACAACCCCCCTCCCCACCCTACCCCTCTCCCTTCACCCCCCTCCCCACCCTATCCCTGTCCCTTCACTCTCCCCACCTTACCCCTCTCCCCTCACTCACCCCATCCTGCCCCTCTCCCCTCACTCACCCCATCCTGCCCCTCTCCCCCTCTCCACCCTTCCCCTCTCCTCTCACCCCCTCCCCACCCTACCCCTCTCCTCTCACCCCCTCCCCACCCTACCCCTCTCCTCTGATCCCCTCGTCACCCTACCCCTCTCCCCTCACTCCCTTCCCCACCCTACCCGTCTCCCCTCACAGGTCAATTTTTATTAGTCATCCCTTTCATCCCTATTCTCTCTCCACCTTCACACCTCATTCCTCACTTCCTCCTGAACCCTCCCTCCCTCGCACTGTCTCATCGCCTGACTTGCCTCCATTTTACCTGGCCGGCACACATTTACACTGTGGAGGGAGAGAGAGAGAGAGAGAGAAAGAGATCAGTGACAATACGGAACAACAATTTATCAGGTCTAATAATTCATATCACTCGCCAGCCTCACATTTATCCGCTTACAATGTTATTGCCTTGGCTATTAAGTTATTATCGGCCAGGGTGCATTTTGTTAACTTACGGTGCATTCACATCCTCTGATTCATAAAGGGGTTACTATTGACACAAGTAGCTGGGGTGGGGGCGTTGAGGGAGGTGGGGAAGAAGGGATTGAGGGAGGTGAGGTGTGGTTGGGGTGGAGGGATGTCGGGAATGGAGAGGTGGTGAGATTTTGAGGGGGTGGATGGAAAGGGGGGGGGGGCATAGGCTGGTGTGAGGGAGGAAGACACGTGAAATCTGGATGCCTGGGGGATGGCCGGGCAAGCTTTCGTTATCGCCTTATTAAACGTTGTTCACAAGTGAACTGCCAGTTCTGTCATTATCCCGTTATCATATGAATGACTAGTGAATCATAAGGTGTAGTTATACATTCTGATTAATGCTGGAAGTGTCATTTGGGGGTTGTAATTAGCTATGATCAATTATTAGATTTGGCAACTCAAACGCGTGAGGCAGGAGGTGAGAGGGCGTGAAATATGTACTCAGGTGCCGTTAGTATATATAAAGCACATTTTGTATTAACTAATCATGAGTTTCAGTAGACAAGCCTAAGGTATACTGTAATGAGGATTGTCATAAAACTCTTAACCGAGCAGTAATATGCTCCCCAGAAATATTATCAATAGAGTTTTATAAGGTTCTTTGCATCATTGCACACTAAATCCTTACTGACCAGGCAAACACAGGTATCATCAAACAAAGTAAAGTTTTCATATCTATATATTCAAAACAAATATTCACAATATTTACAATCAAATAAATTACTTGTCTTTAATGTCGGGTAACTTCAAACCAGCACTTCACCTCTGCCATTGTTAAAGGTACCTCAGACAATTAATAACCTCAAAGTTCGTTATTCTTATTAAAAGTCAGTATACTTAAGCAGAAACAGAGTCTTAAATGCATATTACAAGAATATCAAATAAATTTGTATATTAACGTTAAGTTAAAGTTAATAATGAAGGAATGATTGAGTCGGGAGTCACTGGAGCACGGCCCAGCCTCTGACCACCACACACCTTCCCGCCACCGACCGTAACCTTTCTGTTCCTCACTGACCGCAGCCATTAACTTACTAAATAAATTGAAATCATCACTGATTCACAGCACTGCAACAATTTCTCAAATAAATTCAATTGCACTCGATTCCAAAGTAGAATCACACGGAACGGTATACAGCTGCACTAGACACTCGTGGCGGTGGTGGTTAGTCCGAGCAAGGGCAGGGCTGCCAGGTGACTGCCGACTCGAAGCTGGTGAAATCCCTCCTCACCTCCTATTGGGAAAATGAACTTAACTTTAATACCGACTCGAGAACTAATGAAACATTGATGCATGAAAATGAATCTACATATCCAACAGTCACACGCTGGCTGTGACAAACCTCCCCGTTAAGTAAGAAAATATATTTTCTTATCAATTTATAGTCATGATATATCTAATTACAGGTGTTGTACCAATTAATATTAACCCATACAAATTACAATTCCCCTTAAAGTAAATTATTTCAACATGAATGAATATCACCCGGAAAATTAATATGCAAAGTATATATCAACACCATTATTCTCCTAATCTACTAAGGTAGTCAGCTCCTACATTATCAGATCCTTTAATAAATCTTATGTTCATGACATATGGCTGCAATATCAGAGCCCATCTCATTAGTCTGCCATTTAAAGTCTTAGAAGTCTGTAAGTAGGAAAGGGGCTTGTGATCAGTCTCAAGAATGAATTGCCTACCATAAAGATATACTGAAAACTTCTGAACACCCCAGACTAACGCTAAACATTCCCTTTCTATGACGGCATAATTCCTCTCACGTGGCTGCAGCTTGCGACTGGCATACGCGACTGGCCACATCCGTCCATCCCGCTCCTGCAGTAGTATGGCTCCAAGACCACTGCCTGAGGCGTCGGTGCGTAACACAAACTCCTGCTGTAGGTTGGGGAGAACAAGAACAGGTTTTGTGGAAATATGGTTTTTTAAGCGCCTGAAAGCATAGTCATGTTCTCTCCACTCGAGCTTATTCGGTTGAGTCTTCTTGGTTAGTTCAGTCAAAGGAGATGCTATGGTTGCGTAGTGCGGGATGAATTTTCTGTAGTAGCCACTTAACCCCAAAAATGACCTCAGTCCTTTCTTAGTGGTGGGTACAGGCGCGTTGACTATCTTCTCCACCTTATCAGCCATTGGCCACATGGTCTCTCCACTAGTTGTGTGTCCCAGATAATCTAATTTGTGCATACCAAGGTGGCACTTAGTAGGTCTTGCCGTTAATCCTGCCTTTTGAAGTCTATCCAGTACATTCCCAAGTATCTGCAGATGTTCAGTCCAGGTCTTAGACACAATTAGAATGTCATCCAAATAGTGATGAACCCCAGAAACACCCTTAAATACTGAACGCATTAACTTGTTAAAAGTTGCTGGGGCATTAACTAATCCAAAGGCTAATACAGTGAACTGAAACAGACCCTTATCTGTGGGGAAGGCGGTATACTGTTTACTTCCCTCCTCTAAGGGTACCTGCCAATAACCACGACTGAGATCGATCTTGCTGAAAAAGTTATTACCACCAATACTTGCAAATATCTGATCTGGGTCAGTCATTGGTTCACTGTCAAACACAGTAAGGTTGTTTAATTTCCTGAAGTCAAGGCAAATTCTGTTAGAGTTATCAGGTTTCTTAACAACAACCATGGGAGTGGAGTATGGGGAGTTAGATGGTTCAATTATCTTCATCTTTAACATATCATCTATTTCTTGTTTGACTTGAGCTCTTAATGCATAAGGTATCTTATAGGGTTTTGAACGGACTACTTCTTCATTAGTCAAGTTGATCTGATGCTCAATGACTGACGTTCGGCCAGGTATATCAGACATTACGTCATCATATTTAAGTAATAAGTCATTTGCTTCCTGCTGTCGATTTGAAGTCAGGTCCTGGCTGATGTGCACGTTCTTCCAAGTTTCCTTCCTATCCAGGCTCGGTAGTATCAGCTTGTGTAGGTCGGCATCCTCCTCACATTCCACTACAGCTGCAGAACACACCGCTGCACTGACCTTGGAATCATCAAGCCTAGAGACATACCTCTTCAACATGTTAGCATGAAATGTCTTGCTCTTGCCATTTATGGTAATTATGTAATCCATTCCACCCTTCAGTGCCACAACTTTGTAAGGTCCTCTCCACTGCAATAAGAGTTTGTTGTGGGCAGTTGGCAATAAGAGCAATACCTGATCTCCTACCTTAAATTTCTTATCTTTAGCTTTCTTGTCATAGTAGTACTTATATCTGGCTTGTGACTTCCTTAAGTTCTCATGAGCAAACTGGCAAGTTTCTTCTAACTTCTCCCTCAAATCAAAAACATATTGATATGTGGTGCGAACTTCTCCCTCCTTTTCTCTATCCCACAGTTCCCTCAGAATACTGGTTGGTCCCCTGACTGTCCTTCCATATAACAGTTCAAAGGGTGAGAAACCAAGGGTTACCTGGGGCGCCTCACGGTACGCGAATAACACTGCCGGCAGGTACCTGTCCCAGGATGAGGGCTGTTCGGCACACATCTTCTTGAGCATACTCTTCACGGTCCCGTTGAATTTTTCCACCAGGCCGTTTCCCATTGCGTGGTATGGTGTCGTAGGAAGGTGCTTGATCGACAGTAGACGTCGAACCTCATCCATCATTCCTGAGGTGAACTGCGACCCTCTATCTGAAACCAGTTCTTCAGGCACTCCCACTCTGGAAAACATGGTCATTAGGGCCTCTGCTACTTGTTCAGTATCGATGTTGGGTAATGCTGTGGCTTCAGGATAACGGGTAGCATAGTCTACCAGTGTTAAAATATATTTGTTCCCGTTCTCACTCCTAGGCTGTATGGGTCCTATAATATCTACGGCCACACGCTTGAACGGTATATCAATAATGGGTACTTCTCCTAATGGTACTTTCCCAACTTTACCCTTAGGTATAGTCTTTTGGCATATATCACATGACTGACAGTGTCGACGAACATCTTCTCCCATTCCTGGCCAGGTAAAATCTTGCTGAAGTCTTCCTAAAGTCTTACTAGCCCCAAGATGTCCTCCAAACATGCATTCGTGTCCTACTTTCATTACTGCACTTCTTACTTTAGCGGGCAAGACTAGTTGTTTGAATTCTCGTTCATCACCATAATATATCTTATATAATAGTCCATTTTCCATAATTACCTTTGCCTTACCCTTCTTGTCTAACCACTTTCCATCCTGGGCCTTCTCAAACCATCGCTTCAGGGTGACGTCCTCTTCCTGTGCCTTCTTCATGTCGGCTGGAGTCATCCGTAGCTGGTCTGTTAGGTCAAAACTTCGTAGTGTCTGTCGTGGTCGGGAGGTGTGCTTCGCTGCTGCCCTGGTCACCACAGCACTGACAACCTTTTCCTTAAAAGGATCATTATCAACGAGCGGTGTAGCATCTGCAATGTTGCCAATTATGAGGTCATATATAGGAGTCTCCATGCACACAGCGACAGCTCTACCAGAATAGTAAGGGAGACTATGGTGATTTCAGCTAAGGGATACTTGCACACTTGGGAGTCTATCAGCTTAACTAAACAATGTTTCCCTGTTAAGCACTCCCGTGGTACTAAGCTTTTCCTCACTACCACTGTACTACAGCCTGTGTCTCGTAGTACCTCCACCTCCTTACCACACATAGTACCTCGTGTAGTTGGCATGGCTGCTAGTGCACTCACCACCTCTACAACATGTCCACAGCCCAATACTTCTGCATGCGCACATACATCCCTCTTTTTCTCTTTACTATCATTATATCTTGATTTGGTAGGGCAATCATAGGATTTATGGCCAACTTTGTTGCACTTATAACATTGCACCCCCTTACCAAAAGTTGTAGTGTAAGCAGACCTTCCTGCTCGTTTTAAGTCTCCATCGTCCTTGGTTGCTTCCTGACCTTTGTGGGTGTGCTGGCTATTGGTCCGGGCGTTCTGGTACAATCCTCCGTGGGCGGTGGCATACCTCTCTGCCTTCTCTCTCATGTCATCGAAAGAAAGAGGCATTTTCTCACGAATATACATTTGTAAAGGTTTACCACACATTTTCAGAAATTGCTCCGAGATAAATAAGTTCGTTACACTCTCATAAGTCTTTTCACAGTGCTCCGATAGTTCAATCCACCGGTTAAGGAAGTTACGCAGGCGAGTTAAGTACTGATCCACATTTTCACCACGTTGTGGACGAGCTGAACGAAACTTCTGTCTAAAACCTTCCTCTGTACATTCAAACCGAAGCAGTAATGCCTTTTTAACCTTCTCATAATCCCCCACCTCATCTTGACCTAAACGAGAGTACACTTCTAAGGCAATTCCTTTTAAGTATGAACCCATAAGGACCGCCCATGATTCTTTTGGCCAACCGGCAGTCTTCGCAAACAACTCAAACCGGCACAGATAGGCATCTATATCGTCGTTTTCATCATCGAACACTGGTAACTGCGGACCTTTCGCTCGAACACCAGGTGGTGCTGTATTAACAATAGAGTCATGCCTATTCATTGCCTGTAGTCTAGCATGCTCGAGCTGGAATTGTCTATCCTTTTCACGTTCACTGGCCTCTCGTTCACGTTCTTCACGTTCATGTTTACGTTCCCGCTCACG
This sequence comes from Coenobita brevimanus, assembly GCF_032717465.1. NCBI lineage: Eukaryota > Metazoa > Arthropoda > Malacostraca > Decapoda > Coenobitidae > Coenobita > Coenobita brevimanus. The sequence goes on from NC_137003.1 coordinate 2,444,253, forward strand.
TTCGCGTTCCTGATGTTCACGTTCCTGTTTCTGCAATTCACGTTCGCGCTCCTCACGCTCCTGGATTTCTTTTGCGTGTGCAATTTCTCGTTCACGTGCTTCACGTTCACGTTGTCGATCTTCACGTTCACGTTGTCGATCTTCACGTTCACGTTGTCGATCTTCACGTTCACGTTGTCGATCTTCACGTTCACGTTGTCGATCTTCACGTTCACGTTGTCGATCTTCACGTTCACGTTGTCGATCTTCACGTTCACGTTGTCGATCTTCACGTTCACGTTGTCGATCTTCACGTTCACGTTGTCGATCTTCACGTTCACGTTGTCGATCTTCACGTTCACGTTGTCGATCTTCACGTTCACGTTGTCGATCTTCACGTTCACGTTGTCGATCTTCACGTTCACGTTGTCGATCTTCACGTTCACGTTGTCGATCTTCACGTTCACGTTGTCGATCTTCACGTTCACGTTGTCGATCTTCACGTTCACGTTGTCGATCTTCACGTTCACGTTGTCGATCTTCACGTTCACGTTGTCGATCTTCACGTTCACGTTGTCGATCTTCACGTTCACGTTGTCGATCTTCACGTTCACGTTGTCGATCTTCACGTTCACGTTGTCGATCTTCACGTTCACGTTGTCGATCTTCACGTTCACGTTGTCGATCTTCACGTTCACGTTGTCGATCTTCACGTTCACGTTGTCGATCTTCACGTTCACGTTGTCGATCTTCACGTTCACGTTGTCGATCTTCACGTTCACGTTGTCGATCTTCACGTTCACGTTGTCGATCTTCACGTTCACGTTGTCGATCTTCACGTTCACGTTGTCGATCTTCACGTTCACGTTGTCGATCTTCACGTTCACGTTGTCGATCTTCACGTTCACGTTGTCGATCTTCACGTTCACGTTGTCGATCTTCACGTTCACGTTGTCGATCTTCACGTTCACGTTGTCGATCTTCACGTTCACGTTGTCGATCTTCACGTTCACGTTGTCGATCTTCACGTTCACGTTGTCGATCTTCACGTTCACGTTGTCGATCTTCACGTTCACGTTGTCGATCTTCACGTTCACGTTGTCGATCTTCACGTTCACGTTGTCGATCTTCACGTTCACGTTGTCGATCTTCACGTTCACGTTGTCGATCTTCACGTTCACGTTGTCGATCTTCACGTTCACGTTGTCGATCTTCACGTTCACGTTGTCGATCTTCACGTTCACGTTGTCGATCTTCACGTTCACGTTGTCGATCTTCACGTTCACGTTGTCGATCTTCACGTTCACGTTGTCGATCTTCACGTTCACGTTGTCGATCTTCACGTTCACGTTGTCGATCTTCACGTTCACGTTGTCGATCTTCACGTTCACGTTGTCGATCTTCACGTTCACGTTGTCGATCTTCACGTTCACGTTGTCGATCTTCACGTTCACGTTGTCGATCTTCACGTTCACGTTGTCGATCTTCACGTTCACGTTGTCGATCTTCACGTTCACGTTGTCGATCTTCACGTTCACGTTGTCGATCTTCACGTTCACGTTGTCGATCTTCACGTTCACGTTGTCGATCTTCACGTTCACGTTGTCGATCTTCACGTTCACGTTGTCGATCTTCACGTTCACGTTGTCGATCTTCACGTTCACGTTGTCGATCTTCACGTTCACGTTGTCGATCTTCACGTTCACGTTGTCGATCTTCACGTTCACGTTGTCGATCTTCACGTTCACGTTGTCGATCTTCACGTTCACGTTGTCGATCTTCACGTTCACGTTGTCGATCTTCACGTTCACGTTGTCGATCTTCACGTTCACGTTGTCGATCTTCACGTTCACGTTGTCGATCTTCACGTTCACGTTGTCGATCTTCACGTTCACGTTGTCGATCTTCACGTTCACGTTGTCGATCTTCACGTTCACGTTGTCGATCTTCACGTTCACGTTGTCGATCTTCACGTTCACGTTGTCGATCTTCACGTTCACGTTGTCGATCTTCACGTTCACGTTGTCGATCTTCACGTTCACGTGCTTGTTCTTCACGTATAAACGCGTGTAGTTGATCACCCTCATAACCTAATTCACGACCTAAATCTAATAATTCTTTTGTAGACATAGTAAATAAATACTAAATTAGAATAACCCAAATAATACCTGCGTAAGCCTGGTCCTGTCACGGTCGCCAAATTGTCATAAAACTCTTAACCGAGCAGTAATATGCTCCCCAGAAATATTATCAATAGAGTTTTATAAGGTTCTTTGCATCATTGCACACTAAATCCTTACTGACCAGGCAAACACAGGTATCATCAAACAAAGTAAAGTTTTCATATCTATATATTCAAAACAAATATTCACAATATTTACAATCAAATAAATTACTTGTCTTTAATGTCGGGTAACTTCAAACCAGCACTTCACCTCTGCCATTGTTAAAGGTACCTCAGACAATTAATAACCTCAAAGTTCGTTATTCTTATTAAAAGTCAGTATACTTAAGCAGAAACAGAGTCTTAAATGCATATTACAAGAATATCAAATAAATTTGTATATTAACGTTAAGTTAAAGTTAATAATGAAGGAATGATTGAGTCGGGAGTCACTGGAGCACGGCCCAGCCTCTGACCACCACACACCTTCCCGCCACCGACCGTAACCTTTCTGTTCCTCACTGACCGCAGCCATTAACTTACTAAATAAATTGAAATCATCACTGATTCACAGCACTGCAACAATTTCTCAAATAAATTCAATTGCACTCGATTCCAAAGTAGAATCACACGGAACGGTATACAGCTGCACTAGACACTCGTGGCGGTGGTGGTTAGTCCGAGCAAGGGCAGGGCTGCCAGGTGACTGCCGACTCGAAGCTGGTGAAATCCCTCCTCACCTCCTATTGGGAAAATGAACTTAACTTTAATACCGACTCGAGAACTAATGAAACATTGATGCATGAAAATGAATCTACATATCCAACAGTCACACGCTGGCTGTGACAAGGATGTAATAATGAGAGACGGGGGACAGGACTGGCTGTGGTAGTATTGGTTGTTGTGGTTTATTTAATCCGTTAAACAATACCATTAATGGTCAACTCATCAGGAGTTACGTGCTGGCTTATGAGCCTCTGTTTCGGGTAGACACACCGGCTGTCTTGTGGTGACTAGTTTGACTGACGAGTGTCCTTGTTTGTTGTGTTTTGACGCGTGTGAAGACAAGGCCAGGAATATCAGGCATCATATCAACACCTGTGTGACTTGTAGTGCAGGTGTGGCTGACTTGAGAGGCAACAACGGCATTATAAGGCGAGTATACCAAGAATTACACGAGATTAGGTTACTGGCGTGATCTTGTCGGTAGGTAGATACGTAAGTAGGTGAGTGAGGGAAGATCTTTACAAGATTTTTTTATCTTGTACGTAGATGGATAAGTAGGTAAAGTGAACAAGGAATATATATTTAGGTAAGAAGGATGAAATAAGCAACTTGCAATTATGATGCCCTGGTAGTAACGGCAGCCCACGTGTTTGTACAATGTGTTGCAGCTTTGGCATCGTATTCATAAGCATTCATGAGCCTAAGTTGTTTATACATTTGTCTTCACTCATACACCCACAAAACACTTCACAACCTAACTCAAGAAAATATTTACGAAAAAAATTACGATGAGACTATTCATTACAGTAATTGCTAAGGAGACTGGTTCTCGTGAGAATTGGTTAAGATCCTTTATGAATACAGGCGCTAGTTACAGTAAGCAAGACAATAAAAAGCTTTCCCAGGAGGATGGGAAGATAGGAGATGGGAGGAAAGGGAGAGGGAGAGGAAGAAAGAGAGAGATGAAGAATGGGAGAGGGCCTGAAAGGGAAGAAGGAAAGAACAAATAAGGTCAAAGAGAAAGATAGGGTGAGCAGAAGAGAGAGAGGAAGAAAGGGAGACATGGGAGGAGGGAAAGAGGAGAAAGTAAAAGAAAAGGAGAGACCAAAGAAGAGAAAGGGAAGGAGGGGAGAGGGAAGAAGGAGACAGGAAGAAATGCGAGAGAGAATGTAGGGGAGAGGAGGGGAATGGTGAGAGATCAAGAAGGAAAGAGAGGAGAAAAGGAGAAAGCAAGAAGAGACAAGGGAACTGAAGCTGAGATGAGGACGAGGAAAAGGAAAAGCTGAAGAAGAGAAAGGGGAAGGACTTAGAGGAAGTATAAGTTGAAGGAAGGAGAGAAAGGATAAGAGATGTGGAAGAAAGTGGTAGAGAGGGAGGGAGAAAGAAAGGGTGGGGAGAAAGAAGAGTCAAATTCCCGGTTTGAGTGAGTGAGGAGATTCAGTCGTGATCACTAATTAGGAGAAGTGGGGTCATTTTAACCCCCCTAAGTACACACTCACCCTGATCCTTTGTGGAGAGAGAGAGAGAGAGAGAGAGTGGTAAGACAGATACCGGTATGTAAGTTCTATCCCTTCCCTACGATGCCGTCTTTTATTAATTTATTCTTGCTGCTGCCAGACGATTTTATTCAGCTAAGGACAGCCTCGTTGTGGTAAAGGGAGGGAGAGAGGGAGGGGGCAGGAAGAGTGGGAGGGAGAGAGGGAGGAAGGGAGGTATACAGGGAGAGAGGAAGGGAGGCTGGTGGAGAGTAAGGGAGAGAAGGGAGGCAGAGAACGAGTGAGATACAGAACAAGGTAGGGAGAGGAGATATATGGTAAAGAGAGGAAGGAAGTGAAGAAATGAGACAGAAAGGGAGGGAGAGAGGGATGGAGAGAGCATGACAGTTGGTATGTAAAGAGAGAGGAGTATGGGAGAGAAAAGAGAAGGGAGAAAGGGAGACAGAGGAGGAGGGAGGAATGGAAATAGAGGGAGAAAGAGGTAAGGTGACAGAGGAAGGGAGAGAGAGGGGGAGGGAGGCAAGTACAGGGAGAGATAAAACATACAAGGCAGCTCTTATCTCAGGGTGCAAATAGAGCTGAAGAAATAGATAAGAAAACCAGGGGAGGGAGAGAGGCAGGTAGAAAGGGAGGGATGCAGGGAGGGAGGAAGGGATAGATGTGGGGAGAGAGGGGGGGAGGGAGGGAGAGGAGGGAAGAACAGGAAGGTATTGTTCACGGTGAGGGAAAGTTAAGAGAGGAAAAAGTACTCCAGGTAAATTACGGAGGGATCAGATGACAGGGGAGAGAGAGAGAGAGAGAGAGAAAGTATTCTCGTAAGGAAGTGTGTATGTAATGCCGGTCAGAAATTCCTGTACATTTCTGGGTTCTGAAATTATTAAGCAAATTTCAACCTCTTTTGGTTTTTAATGTTTACCTTACAAGATAACTTTGGTTTTAACTCTCTCTCTCTCTCTCTCTCTCTCTCACACACACACACACACACACACACACACACACACACACACACACACACACACACACACACAGGTGCATTGGTAACGTTCCCGCTTGCCAACTGGTGGACGGGAGTTCGCGCGTCGCTCAGGTTGCGAAAAGTTTCACTTACGAAGTGGGTGGTTACTGTCCCCCTAGAGCAAGGGGACGGGTGTGTGCGTGTGCGAAAGTCACAGCCTTGCCCTTAGATCGGACTATATGAGCTCTCAGCTCTCTTCCGGGAGGGTAAGAAGCTGACCATCACGACCATCAAGTGATCCTGACCGACCCGGTGAATTACACACACACACACACACACACACACACACACACTTCAGCCCTCCATCCCTCAATCCCTTCAATCCGATGACGTATTTTCCCATATATTTTAACTCTACAAACACCTTCGCACTGTTTATGAAGGACGTATTGAGGAGGTAAATGAAGGTGTGTGTGTGTGTGTGTGTGTGTGTGTGTGTGTAATCAAGGTATCATGCAGTAGTCACATAAAGTAAGTGTTGGTAAGTGGTGTGTGTGTGTGTGTGTGTGTGTGTGTGTGTGTATCATGCGGTAGTCATATATTAGGGTAAGGGTTTGTAAATGGTGTGTGTGTGTGTGTGTGTGTGTGTGTGTAATCAAGGTATCATACAGTAGTCACGTATAGTAAAGTAAGTGTTGGTAAGTGGTGTGTGTGTGTGTGTGTGTGTGTGTATCATGCGGTAGTCACATATATTGGGGTAAGGGTTTGTAAATGGTGTGTGTGTGTTCTTACCTAATTGTTCTTACCTAATTGTATCTTTACAGGAATGAGTCAAGCTCGTACTGTCCCGTGTCTTAGACCATATTTACCGTACATATCCTTAAATTTGTGAATTGTTTTGGCACACACTATTTCATTCGGTAGTGCATTCAATTGATCAATTGCTCTGTTTGGGAAACTGAATTTCCTTACGTCTTTATCACCTCTCTTCTTATGCAGTTTTTTGCTGTGTCCTCTTGCTGATGCTTCTCCATATGTTAAGTAATCATTTATGTCTATTTTCTCCTTTCCTGATATGCATTTATATAGCATTATCATGTCACCTCTTTTCCTTCTCTCCTGTAGTGTTGGTAGATTCAGTTTATTTAGTCTTTCTTCGTAGCTTAGGTCCCTTAAGCTTGGTATCCATCTTGTAGCGGCCCTTTGAACTTTTTCAATCTTGTCTATGTGCTTTTTGAGATGAGGACTCCAGACTACTGATGCATATTCCAGGGTTGGTCTAATGAATGATGTTATTATCCTTCTTAGCATGTCTTCATTTATGTATGTGAATGCTATTCTCATATTTGCAAGCAGTGTATACATGTTCCGTACCTTCTCGCTGATGTGGTCAGCCGGAGATAGTCTGTTATTGATAATCACACCTAGGTCTTTCTCTCTTTCTGATGTATATAGGGTTTTATTTCCTAACTTATAATCCCAATCAGGTCTTTTTCCACTTTTACCAAACTTGATTACATGACACTTGTCCACATTGAATTCCATTTGCCATGTACTACTCCATTCATGAAGTTTATTTAATTCTTCTTGTAGCTCTTTACAAGAGTCTGTGTTAGTAATTCTCCTTTGTATTTTTGCATCATCTGCAAACATATTCAGATAGCTCTCATTTCCAGTGTTACTGTTTATATCATTTATATACACTAAAAACATGATTGGTGCCAGCACTGAACCCTGTGGTACTCCACTAGTCACTTCTTTCCATGATGAGTAGTTTCCTCTTAGTACTGTCCTCATTTCTCTTTTTATGTGAAAGTCTTGCATCCAACAAAACAGTTTGCCTCGAATTCCTCCTTGATGGTACAGTTTCCATAAAAGTCTTTGGTGTGGTACTGTGTCAAAAGCTTTCTTGAAATCTAAATAGATACTATCCACCCATCCTTCCCTTTCCTGTATTGTGTTTGTTACTCTGTCATAGTAGCTCAACAGATTAGTAACACATGATTTTCCTTTTCTGAAACCAAGCTGTCTTTCTGTTATCATACTGTGTTCTTCTAGATGATTTACCCAAGCTTTTCTTATAAGTTTTTCTAATACCTTGCTTACAACACTGGTCAGTGATACTGGTCGGTAGTTGAGTGGATTCTGTCTATTTCCTTTCTTGAATAAGGGGACAATATTTGCTTTTTTCCAAATATCAGGTAGTTTACCTTGACTCAAGGATTTCTTGAAAATTAAAAATAATGGTTTACATAACTCCTTTGCACATTCTCGTAATACCCAACATGAAATTTCATCAGGACCACTTGCTTTTCCTCTGTCTAATCTACTTAACTCCTCCTGTATTACTTTTTCTGCTATTTGTATATCTGGTAGTATGTGTGGACATGCGTGTTCCACATAGTCCCTCTCAAAATTTTTTTCTTCTGTAAAAACTAATTGGAAATTCTTATTTAGTGCTTCACAAATATCTTTCTCTTGTGTATAAGTGATTCCCTCGTCCGTAATGGATTGTATTATATCTTTTACTTTAGTTTTGCTTCTGATATAGCTGTAAAACAGCTTTGGTTGATCACTACTTTTATTTATTATATCCTCCTCAAACTGTTTTTGGGCTTCCCTCCTTATTCTTGTATAGTCATTTCTTGCCTGTTTGTAATTATTGTACGCCCTTTCACTATTGTGTCTTCTGTATCTATTCCACAACAAATCTCTTCTTTCTTTTGATTTTTTACATTCTGTATTGAACCATTTCTGTATTTTCTTATCTGCTTCTTTGTGCTGTGGGATATACATCTGGACTCCTGTTTCATAAAATTCACAAAATTTTTTATATACAGCATTTAAATCTTGTCCTCTAAGCTCATTTTCCCAATCAACTTCTAAGAAATACTTCTTTAGGTCTTGATAATTTCCCTTTTTATAGTTTAGGCTCTTTTTGTAACTATCATTGCTGTTTAATGTGTCATATGCTATCCTGAAGTTATAGTTTAGTACTGCATGATCGCTTTTGCCGAGTGGAGGGTGATATATTAAACTATCAATATCATTTTCTTGCCTTGTAAATATTAGATCTAGCACTGAAGGTACATCAAGTCCTCTTTTTCTGGTGGTTTCCCTCACATGTTGCGTTAAGAAAAACTCTTGTACGAGATCCAGGAGCTTTTGGTCCCAACAGCTTTCTTGGCTATTTATATCTAGAGTATTCCAATTTATATTTGTATTGAAGTCCCCAGTTAGTATAATTCTTTCCGATTTCTCTTCCATTTTATGTAGCAGTGATCTTACACTCTGAATTGTACTCTCTGCCAGGTCCTCATATTCGTCTCTTTCCCATGTGTTTGATCTGGGTGGCATGTACAAATTGGCTACAATTACTTTACCTTCAGATGTGTCGATCTCTACTGCAATCAGTTCTACTTGTGATGGTATATCTAGTTTTATTTCCTTGACTTTTAGATTTTTCTTAGTTAATATTATAATTCCTCCTCCTTTTTTTAAATATCTGTCTCTTCTCCATATATTGTATTCCTCTAAGTTTAGTATGTCATTTGATATCCTTGGTATTAATTGTGTTTCAGTTAGGCATATTATTTGTGGTTCATTTTCTCTGACATTATCATTCATCTCTAGTAATTTAGATACCATTCCATCCACATTTGAGTACATCAACTTTATCATCTTCTGTGTGTGTGTGTGTGTGTGTGTGTGTGTAATCAAGGTATCATGCAGTAGTCACATAAAGTAAGTGTTGGTAAGTGGTGTGTGTGTGTGTGTGTGTGTGTGTGTGTGTGTGTGTAATCAAGGTATCATGCAGTAGTCACATAAAGTAAGTGTTGGTAAGTGGTGTGTGTGTGTGTGTGTGTGTGTGTGTGTGTGTGTGTGTGTGTGTGTGTAATCAGGGTATCATGCAGTAGTCACATATATTTAAGTTAAGTGTTGGTAAGTGGTGTCAGTGTTGGCAGGCGGGACAACTTAAGTGAACAACAACATAAATTACCCACACACACGCACCCTCCCTCACAGCACCTCTTAAGCCGGCCATTTTTAACCCCATTATGGTCACGTTTTGCCTGATATGTTATTCCTGCCAGACGATTTTATTCAGCTGAGTGTCTTACTTCCACCACTAACCCCCTCCCTACCCTGACCTAATTATTAATTCATTCATGGTAGATACAGACAATTTTATTCAGCTTAGGAGAGTCTTTTCGAACTGGACGGGGCAGCTACGGCCTTCATAAACCCCTCCTGTGCTGGGTTTTTATCCTATGTAAAAAAAAAATCGTCCGGAGGTGCTATAATTAAAGAATACGTCCTCGGGCTGAAGCGGTTAACTCTTACGTAGGCGCCTTTCAAATATTATCTTCATGCTGACGCCATTGGATTTTATTTTGCTTTAAACAACTCTTACCTCTCTCTCTCTCTCTCTCTCTCTCTCTCTGTCACAGTTCACCGAATAACATTAATAACGAACATAAACTGAAAATACACATTCCTTTTTTTATGCCTCCCCTTCTCTCCCCTCCACCTCCCCTCTCTTCCCTCTTCCCTTTCCTACCCCCTTTCTCTTCCTTCCCCTCACTCCCACATTTCCTCTTCCTTTCCTACCTCTGTGTCTCTCCTTTCTTTTCCTCCCATCGGTATATCCTCCCTGTCCATTCCCCACCCTCCCCTCCCGACCCCCACATATATACGGCACCAGGTGTAGGGAATTTATGGCCATAAGTCCCCCAGTCCCGCCCCTTCAGCGCCCCTCAAATTTTTCCCTACAGGCTCAGAATTCCCCTAAATCACTGACGCGGGGAGAGAGAGAGAAAGGGGAGAGGGGAGGAAGTGAGAAAAAAAATAGAGAGAGAGAGAGAGGGAGGGGGTGGATTACCCTTGTAATACAGTGACGCCTAAAGATTCACTTCTTCCTGTCTCAAACGCACTTTATTCAGCTTCTAACAAACTTTCGAGGTAGAGGGTGATAGATATAGATTTCCCAAGCCCTTCACTGCTAGGACACTCTTTGAAGTTGAAAGAGAGTGATGTGGCAGTGGTAAGAACAACATTAAGATGCGGTGGTGTGTGGTGGGATAGTCTTGTCTTGTCAGTGTGTATAGTTACGGTCAAGGGTGTGGCACGATTTCTGAGAGGATGTAACTTTCCTTCCTCTACTAACACCCTCTCGCCCTCACCTTCCATCACTGCAGCCTCACCTTCCATCACCCCTACTCGTTATCCCATCAAACATACCCCTGTACCCAACTCCCCTTAGTTTTACCTTTCTTCCTTCTCTTTACCCATTCCTCCCTGCCTGCCTCTCTCACACACACACACACACACACACACACACACACACCAGTTCATGTCATTAGGCCAGTACAACAATAGCGTGTCCTTTTCCTCTTCACCAGCGTCGGGTTTTTCACTCACCAATGTTGGCCTTTTGAGCCGCACACATATATGTTATTGTGGCCCACGTTTTCTGTTCCTCTGCTGTATATCTGAAGGAAGTCACAGGAAACACCGGCTGCAATTTTATTCTTTCTCATTTTCTTTCCTTTTTTCCCCAGTTAATTCTTAGTTGCCTCAGCATTTGCCTCCCTTAATTCCTTTCACAATTGTCCGTCTCACTTTCACACACACACACACACACACACACACACACACACACACAGTAATTAAGTGAACCAGCTCATTAGCGCAATACAGCCAAGCAGTGTTTTTCTCCTAATTATTACCACAGCCGTCCAGACCCACCATTATATATATTTTTTGTTTCCACTCGCTACTGCAGGTTTATTATTGACTTTGGGTTAATTTGTGAATGTAGATGTGGAAAGACAGGGAAGATGGGGAATGAAAAGGAGAGAGAGAGAGAGAGAGACAGAGAGAGACAGAGATCAAAGCCCTCCCTCTTGAAAGTTCCCAGTTCCCAGATGCTCCCAGAGTCTTTGCATGAATTACTTCAATCTCTTAAAAGCTGTTACCTCTCTCTCTCTCTCTCTCTCTCTCTCTCTCTCTCTCTCTCTCTCTCGACCCAGTTAATACTAAAGGTCAAGAATATTTCAACTCTCAGCACGATGACGCATTTTATTAGCATTTCTTTTTTTCTATTTCTTGTCTCATTTTTTTCTATTTTCTTTACTTTTTTTTTATTTTTTATTTTTTTTATAACCTGGCAAGTAAGGCAGTTTTGGAAGGTGGTTCTATGTCTGCTTGCTAAATGGCCTCAGTGCAGGGGTTTGGTGGTGGGTGGCCTAAAACCGTGTGTCAGCAGCAAGAATACAGTGTTAATATACCAAGGAGGCAAAGCAACACGTCAGCCTGGTGAATATAACACCGTGACTTGCGGTGCATAATACCAAGGAGGCAAAGCAACACGTCAGCCTGGTGAATATAACACCGTGACTTGCGGTGCATAATACCAAGGAGGCAAAGCAACACGTCAGCCTGGTGAATATAACACCGTGACTTGCGGTGCATAATACCAAGGAGGCAAAGCAACACGTCAGCCTGGTGAATATAACACCGTGACTTGCGGTGCATAATACCAAGGAGGCAAAGCAACACGTCAGCCTGGTGAATATAACACCCTGACTTGCGGTGCATTGATGTGACTTCACTGACATTGTTCGTCGCAGACTGCAATAACATGTGATATTCTTTAGTCCCACCCATAACGTTAAACTTCTTCTTCTTCCTCCTTCTCTTCCTCCTCCTCCTCCTCCTCTTTTTTTTTTGGGGGGGGCACTTTTGTCTTCTGGTTAGTAAAATAATATCTCGTTACCTGAAATATAACACATTTATCATTGGCAGGTAAAGAGTTAACCTAAATATATTTTCCTTCTTTACAGGTAAGTGAGGGACGTAACAGTGACATAAGAGTGAAGGTGATTTATCCTACGTCAACTCAGGCAAGTTAGGTGTATACAAGCAGTGATTAGTCCTCAGGTATGTGTATGTTATTATTATTATTATTATTATTATTATTATTTGTGTCTTATTGTGAATATATAATTGAATGATTGCAGGATTGTGTATGAGTATGTTTGTGGTTGTTTATGCGTATGTTTATACTTGAATAGGGATTATTATTATTATTATTATTATTATTATTATTATTATTATTTTTGGTGTCTTTTTTGTTATGCAATTGAAAGATTGCAGGATAGTATATGAGTACGGTATGTTTGTGGTTGTTTATGGGTATGTTTATGCATGGGTGTGTATATATATTCAGTTGTGCATGTTTATGTGTAATGTGGTATTTGTGTGTAAAATGCATCATTCATGTGTATCCATATGGTTGTGTAATTAGGTCAGGATATATGTGTAACTTTCATTTTTAGCTTACAGTAGCAATCAGCAATTTTCCTTTAGTCTTCCATTGTATATGTTCTTCTTCTTCTTTATTTTCTTTTCTTCTTTATTTACTTTTACTTTATTTTCTTTTTCTTCTTTATTTTCTTCTTCTTCATCTTTCTAATCAGTTAAAAACCCCTCCTTGTAACTCTTTTTTGCTCTGTGTTTGTCGCCATCTTAAATCCCCACTACATTTTTTCCCTTCTTTTCCCCTCTTCTGTTTTTCACCTTCCCTGATCCCCTCTCTTCCCTGTCTCCCTGTCCTCTAATCCCTGTCTTTCTTCTCTCTCCAAAAGTGAGAAAAAAGTGAGGGCTTGTGAGGTTGAGCTGGTTTTGGAGTTGAGGCAAGAAAACTTAAGTAGTAGAGAGGCGGGAAGAATATTGAGTAGGTGTGTGTGTGTGTGTGTGTGGAGAGAGAGAGAGAGAGAGAGAGAGAGCGGTATTGATTAAGACAGCGTGGAAGTCTAAACAAACGACAGAGTGTATCTTAAATGCTAATGAGAAAGATTGTAAACAATCTTTTCGTAGGCAGCCACTTGTCTGTGTGGGCGCGAGTTGGCCTTTTGATTTTACAGTATAGTACTTGTGTGTGTGTGTGTGTGTGTGTGTGTGTGTGTGTGTGTGTGTGTGTGTGTGTGTGTGAGAGAGAGAGAGAGAGAGAGAGAGAGAGAGGTTCATTAGGGAAAGAAGTTTGGGCAAAAGAGTATGTTAAGTGCTAATGAGAAAGTGTAAACAAACTTTTGTTAGGCAGCCACTTGTCTGTGTATGCGTGAGTTAGCCCTTTGATTTTGCAGTATAGTACTTGTGTGTGTGTGTGTGTGTGTGTGTGTGTGTGTGTGTGTGTGTGTACAATCTATCCCATCACACTGTCGCTGGACGAAGGGATGTCGCTAATGGCAACACGGCCCTAAGAGAGAGAGAGGGAGAGAGAGGATAAGTTTGCTGTTATATTGATACATAGACCAGACA
>NC_137003.1:2465394-2495394 GCF_032717465.1 Coenobita brevimanus
AGGGAGGGGGAAGGAGGGTGGAAAGACAGCAGAGGAGGGGAAAGTAAATGGAGAGGGAGGGAAAAGAGCGAGAGGTAGGGATGGAAAGCAGTAAAAAGGAAAGAAGGAAAGAAAGGAAGTGAGGGGAAGGGAGGGATGGAAGGAAGAGAGAATAGGGGTAATGTTGGAGAGTAGAAAGTGAGACGAAGAGTACGACGGAAGAGGAGGGGTAGGGAAGGAGGGAAGGAATGGATAGAACGTGAGGGTAAAGGGGGAGGGGAGAGAACTTCTGTGAATATAAGATAAGAATACAGCAAAATAAATACACACACACACACACACAGAGGTAAGAACAAGGAAGCCAGAAGTAGGCCTACAAGAAAAGGGAGAAAGAGAGAGAGAGAGTGAGAGAGATAAGAACAAGGAAGACAGAAGTAGGCCTACAAGAAAAGGGAAGTAGAAGGAAGGAAGAAGAAATCAGAAGTCTACGAAATTAGGGAGGGAAGAATAAGGGGAGACAAGACATGAGATAGGAGGGGAGATAACTGGGGAGGAGAGGGGAGAGAAGGGGAAGGGAGAGGGTGATTGAAGGAACAGGGGAGAGGATGGTGAGGGAGAGGAGAGGGAAAGAAGGATATAAGACAGAATTAATCTACTAGAGAGGGAGGGAGGAAAGAGAAGGGTGTAGATTGAGGGAAGGACAAACAAGGACTTAGAGAGAAAGAGAGAGAGAGAGAGAGTAAGAGTGAGAGAGAACAATAAAAAAGAACGGAGTAACTTGAGACAATGATGTGGGATAGGGGTATTCTGTATCCCTCACCGCTGAACTAAAAGTGTGTGTGTGTGTGTGTGTGTGTGTGTGTGTGTGAGAGAGAGAGAGAGAGAGAGAGAGCCCTGTGTGTGGCTGGTGGCCTGCTGTGGTGGTGCTGCATCATTGGCTTCAGTGCCAGTGGATGCTGTACACATGATATTGGGATTTACTTTATATAATGAACAAGTTAAAAGGGATGTAGAGGTGATGTGGATGTACTGGCAAGTGTTGTGGGGGTGATGTGGATGTGCTGGCAAGTGTTGTGGAGGTGATGTGGATGTGCTGGCAAGTGTTGTGGAGGTGATGTGGATGTGCTGGCAAGTGTTGTGGTGATGTGGATGTGCTGGCAAGTGTTGTGGAGGTGATGTGGATGTGTTGGCAAGTGTTGTGGTGATGTAGATGTGCTAACAAGTGTTGTGCAGGTGATGTGGATGTGCTGGCAAGTGTTGGCAGATGTCCCTTTATGTGGTTGGGTGTTGTGGACTAATGGACAGTTTGAGGTTGACTGGGAAAGTGTATGTGAGTGAGGTGGAGTGAAAGAGGGAGACCGAGGATGAGGTGGAAGGATGGATTGGAGAGTTATGTGAATGAGGGCGGTGTGAGTTGGAGGAACGGCAGCTTAATGACGGAGGACAGCGTGACAGGTGATTTGTTTGTGTCCCCCCCCCCCTCTATCATTGAGGCGTCTGTCTGTAATCAGGTAGACTTGACCACACACACTTTGCACTGTTAATAGCTTCAGTAATCTGCCCTAACCACATACACTGTGCACTGTTAATAGCTTCAGTAATCTGCCCTAACCACACACACTTTGCACTGTTAATAGCTTCAGTAATCTGCCCTAACCACACACACTTTGCACTGTTAATAGCTTCAGTAATCTGCCCTAACCACATACACTGTGCACTGTTAATAGCTTCAGTAATCTGCCCTAACCACACACACTTTGCACTGTTAATAGCTTCAGTAATCTGCCATAACCACACACACTTTGCACTGTTAATAGCTTCAGTAATCTGCCCTAACCACACACACTTTGCACTGTTAATAGCTTCAGTAATCTGCCATAACCACACACACTTTGCACTGTAATAGCTTCAGTAATCTGCCCTAACCACATACACTGTGCACTGTTAATAGCTTCAGTAATCTGCCCTAACCACACACACTTTGCACTGTTAATAGCTTCAGTAATATGCCCTAACCACACACACTTTGCACTGTTAATAGCTTCAGTAGTCTGCCATAACCACACACACTTTGCACTGTTAATAGCTTCAGTAATCTGCCATAAGCCCACCGACATGCCCTGATAAACACGCTTGTTGTTGCCATGCTGACAGTCCTGACAAGTGGCACGAAATGCTGTGAGGGGGAAGAAAAGTACCCAAGTTGGTGGCATGAGGTGGTGCCTAGTAACTCCAGGTGTTTGTAGATCAAAACAATGACTGTGTGTTGATACCTTGTGTTGGTCCTCAGGGAAGGAACTGGCTAGACTATGGCAGGAGTCGGCCACACAGAAGGCACTGCCCCGACCACCGCTGCCTACTGCCTTCATTCAGAGGTTAGCGAGCATAAAAAAGATTTTATTTAGGTGTTTGTATTGCCCCTGTGGCACCCCTCAAGTACAGTCAGGGACAAAAGTTGGCGACTGTACCACTGCACTTCTTAACACTTACAGCATGGGCCTCACTTTACCCCCTCACTTAATACTTACAACATGGGTCTCACTTTACCCCCTTACTTAACACTTACAGCATGGGCCTCACTTTACCCCCTCACTTAACACTTACAGCATGGGCCTCACTTTACCCCCTCACGTAACACTTACAACATGGGCCTCACTTTACCCCCTCACTTAACTCTTACAGCATGGGCCTCACGTTTCCCCCTCACTTAATACTTACAGCATGGGCCTCACTTTACTTGCTCAGGCTTCATGTCACAAAGAATTATCTATGGCCAGAGAAACATGCCAAACCTCCCTCATTTTAGGAATATTAGGTAGTGGAGGAGTATTAAGTAGGAGAGGTGAATTATTAAGTAAATTTTTGTATCTGTGTACAGAGAAATATATCAAGCCCAAACTCAGTTTAGTAATATTAGCCAGTAGAGCAATGTATCAGACAGATGTGGCGAACTATTAGGCGAACTTCTGCATCTGTGGGCAAAGAAACATACCAAGCCTTTCACAGTTTAGGACTATTATCCAGCAGAGGAGAGTGTCAAGTAGATGGGGTGAAATATTGGCAAACTTTTGTATCTTTGGGCAGAGAGACATACCAAGTGTCTCTCAACTTTAGTGGAAAGTGACAAGTAGAAGCGGTGAATTATTATGCGACCTTTGTCCCAACTTTACCTCGTAAGTCACATTATTGACCCGTGTAATATGCATCTTCGTTGTTTTGGTGGTGTAATTACAAACAAACGCTACCTCTCTCTTTTACTTCCTTCTTTAATTCTCCCTTCTTCCCTAACTCTTCATTTTCTTCCCTCCTGCTTTTTCTCCCCTTCTCTCCTGTGCTCTCCTGTTTTTCTCCCTTTTTCGTTTCCTCTCTCATTCTCTCCTTCCCTTGTTTCTTCAAAGTATCTTTCCCCTTCCTCTCCCCTTCCCAGTCTATCCATATTTTGTTTCCTCCAATTTTCTGTCCCCTTCCCGTCTCTCTCCCAGTCTTCCCTCCCCTTGTTTCCTCCACAACCACAACACAACATCACCACAAACCAGCCAAATGTTGTTCTTGACACATGGCACGAAAATTGTTATGCCTTAAGGGAGGGAGGGAGGGAGGAAGGGAGGGAAGAGGAAGGGAGGAGAGGGGAAGTGAGGCGAATGGAAGGTAGGGAAGAGGAAGGAGAGGGAATGAAAATATTGGTGTTGTTGATGATGATGATGATGAGGAGGAGGAGAAGTACAAAGGGAGTACAAAGGAAAGCAAACAGCAACAGACCTTACGGTCCTTTCGAGGCTGTTTGGTACAGAGTAGACTATGACTACAAGATCTAACTCTACATGCTGAAGAATAAGGATAGTAAAGCAAGAAGGCTTCCCCCGCATCCAAACCCTCCAGCCAAAACTGGCAAGAAAAAGTGAGAAAAACCACCACGCAGCATGGAAAAACTGACATGGAAATTTCATAGGAAAGACTGAAAAGGAAAACTACGTTCTATAATACATTATCTATAAGCTACCAGTATGAATAACCTGAAAGAGACAGTAGTAAAGTACAATGAGTAATCGAATAAATAAATAACTAATGCATGTCGCTGTACGGGTATGTTGAGTTGACGGGGCGTCTGTGGACACAGTGTGGAAATTGCACAGTGCACAGTGTGGATATTCAGGGGTGGTCTGGCAGCCTTGCCTGGCACTATTAAGGTAGGCAGCAGTCATTCAGGCGCCAGCTTCATTCATTCCACTGATACTAGGAACTTTCCCATGCAGGACAAGCAAACAAGTCACCTCCTGAAGCAGTGACCCCTGGTACATTAACCCGCCCCATCCCGACGTTTTCTGGGCAGTGGTACGCCCCAGTCCCGACATTTTCGGACCCTTTTTTTTTTTTTTTTTTTTTTTGCTCAAACATCCGCTTTTGGTGAAAAACATTGAAAATTCGTAGAGAAATCGCTCACCTGAGGTTTAAAATACTCGATCCAGGTAGGAGTACCTCCTTACCTTACAGGGTTTTCTATCAGGCTGGCTGCAAAGAAAACGAGTTCTATGGGAGGATAACTATTCTACACCACTCATGAACGGTTTTTATATATTTATTTGGTACAAATTTATATGTAGTACGAGAGTTTATTGGTTTTCAAACGGTAATATAGGCATTATAAGCATTGTTTCACTCACTAACTCATCACCATTCCTGACCTTTTTTTGCCACATTACCTGATCATCATTTCTGACTTTTTCTTCCTCTAATGTTTGTCCTCCAGATTGTCATCGATTGGGGAATCACTCTGGCCCTGAATTTCGTACCGTGGCATGACATGGCTTTACTGGCCAGGTCACTGATAACAGGTGAATTGCTGAGAAAAGGTCATGCAGGGGGGGGGAGGAGGTCATGCTGAGTAAGGCATTGTCCCTGCTGGCATCTTGTAGAGGAAGGTGTCCCGTGTATACGTGCCAAAAATCACTCCCGAAAATTGAAAATTGTGCAAATTAGGGACCTTGCTATGTTGCCGCGTTAATTTACGTCTCCGGGATATGAGTGCACATCATGTGAGGACGTGAATTCACGTCTCCGGGACGGGGTGGGTTAAAAAAATCCCGAAGGTGGTCACGTAACTAACAGGGACCCTCAGTGATCCACAGCCCATCACAGGTCGATAGTATGAGTAGTGACCGTTAACTCAGGCCTGTTTGTGCATATCCTAGTCTGTGCATATACTATATGTGCATTTAATAAATTGATCCAGGCTCTAAAAAAACTAAAATAAAATAAAACAGAAAATTATACGTACACAAGTGCTTTATTCAGGAGTAAACATATTAAGCTGGGGGTTGGATGCCAAATACTTATCCAGGAGACCTTTAAAGGTTTGTACTGTATTACAATCTATTACGTTGGAGGGCAGTTTATTCCATATATTTACAACTCTATTGAAGAAGAAATGCTTAGCTTCATGCGACTGGAATCGTTTGCCAATTATTTTATGCCCATTGCCTCTAGTGTAGTTCGAGTGATCAACTGTGAAGTATTTATCGACAGCCATGTTATCATGTCCTATGAATATCTTGAATACTTGAATTAAATCTCCTCGTATCCTCCATTTTGTTAGGATAAAGAGATTCAGGGCTTCCAAACGTTCCTCGTACGGTTTATTTCTCAATCTAGGTATCGTCTTTGTCATCCTTCGCTGCACTCTTTCAAGCTTTTCAATATCCTTTTCATAATACGGTGACCAAAACTGAACGCAATACTCCAAGTGCGGTTGTACTAAGGAATTATACAAAATGAGGACGATATTATCGGATTTATATTCAAATGCTCTGCCTGTGAACCCAATCAATTTGTTGGCTTTTTTCACAGCTTCTGTACATTGTTTGCTTGGTTTCAAATCATTTGTTATTATAACTCCTAAGTCTTTTTCATGGTTTACCCTATCAAGCTGGACATTATTCATGCTATAACTTGCTCTTACATTTTTACTGCCAGTGTTTAACACTTTACATTTATTAATATTGAAATCCATTTGCCAGACATGGGCCCAGTTAAACAGTTGATCACGATCTCTCTGAATTGCCTGTCTTTGCAGTGCTGTATCTGCTCTGTTACCTATTTTAGTATCATCAGCAAATTTTGAAATCTTACAACACAATCCTTCGTCAATGTCATTCACATATATTAAGAAAAGAATAGGACCTAACACTGAACCCTGCGGCACTCCACTTGAAACGTTTATCCAGTCTGACTCTTTTCCATTTATTACAACTCTTTGTTTTCGTCCGGTGAGCCAATCTTCTACCCACCCGAGAACACTGCTGCTGAAACCGTGTGCCTTTAGCTTCTGAAGGAGTCTTTTGTGTGGGACTTTGTCAAAAGCCTTTTGAAAATCGAGGTAGACCACATCAGCAGATTTAGTCTCGTCATACATGTTCAGTATATCATTGAAAAGTCCAGCAGATTCGTGAGGCAAGAGCGATTATTACGAAAACCATGTTGCGAATCTTTTATGAGATTGTTTGTTTCTAAGTGTTTTACAAACTTGTCTCTGATAATAGTTTTAAGCAATTTGCAAACCACCGATGTTAAACTAATTGGCCGGTAGTTTTCTGGTTGGGCTCTGTTGCCCCTTTTGAATATTGGGGATACGTTAGCAAGCTTCCATTCATGTGGCACCTTACTGCTCTTAAGTGATAAGCCAAAAAGTTCAGCTAAAGGCTTTGATATTTCATTCTGTAGTTCCTTCAATACACGTGGTGATATTTTGTCCGGTCCTGGTGTTTTATTCTCTTTTAATCTGTTTATTGCAAGCAGTATGTCGCGATCGCTGACTGTAATGCCAGTGATTATGTTGCCCTCTTCTATAGGAATGGGGGAAACAGTAGGAATTGTATGTATATTTTCTGTTGTAAATACTGACGCGAAGAAAGTATTAAGAATTTTCCCCATCATAGTTTCATCATCAGTGTGCTCTCCATTATCTGTGACTAAGGGACCGGTTGATGGAGTTATTACCTTTTTGCTTCTTATGTAAACGAAAAATTCTTTGGGATTTGATTTACAGATACCTGCATTATGTGTCTCAAGATTTTTCTTCTATCTATCTATCAATTGCCAGACGCCTCAATCCTATCTATTGCCAGACGCCTCAATCCCGTTTGGGGTGGCCACAAACAAATCGCCTTTAAGTCGCCCTGTCCCCCGCCATTTCACTGCCCTGCTTCCAACTCACACCCCCCTCTCTCATATACCTCTCCACCCCATCCCTCCATCTCATCCTCGGCCTCCCCCTCCCTCTTCCCCCCTCCACCTCACTCACATACACTCTCTTCGTCAGTCTTTCACCCTCCATCCTCTCCACATGGCCAAACCACCTCAGTGTGTTCCTTGTAACGCTTCCTATCACATCCACATCAACACCACAACGCTCCTTTATATCCTCATTCGTCAGCCTGTCTCTCCATGTGACTCCACAGGCTCCTCATATATAACTTATTTCCACTGCTCTCACTCTTGACTTGTGTCCTTCCAACAACGGCCAAGCTTCACTTCCATACGTTAGAGTTGGTATCACAATACTGTCATGTAGTAACTTTTTCACTTCCATGTTCACTTCCCTGTTTCTTATCACTGCTTTCAAAGAACCAGCAACCTTTCTTCCCTGCTGTACCCTTTCAAGCACTTCATCCTCCAAACCTCCATCCTTACTCATCACACTACCCAAGTACTTAAACGTACTCACATTTTCCAATTCCTTACCATCCAACCTCGCTGTACATTCACTGACTTCACCTCTCTCAAAGACCATCACTTTACTCTTCCCTACATTCACCTTTAGATTCCGTTTCTTACACACTCTCCCAAACTCATCCACCAAGCCTTGCAGCTCCCCTTCGTCTTCACTCAACAACACAGTATCATCTGCAAACAACAGTACAGGGAGTTTCCAAACACTATCCTCTCTCACCAAGGCCACTCCAACATCCACTACCCTACCTTGTACCTCTTTTACTACCCCATCCATGTATAGATTGAACAGCCATGGAGACATGACACATCCCTGTTTCAACCCAACTTTCAAAGAGAAAAATTCACTTAGTTCACCATCCACACGCACTGCAGCCTTCGCACCATCGTACATACTCTTCACAGCATTCAACAACTTCCCATCTACTTCATCTATTCTTAACACTTTCCACAATCCTTGTCTATCCACCCTGTCATATGCTTTCTCCAAATCCATGAAAGCTGCATAC
This sequence comes from Coenobita brevimanus, assembly GCF_032717465.1. Classification (NCBI taxonomy): domain Eukaryota; kingdom Metazoa; phylum Arthropoda; class Malacostraca; order Decapoda; family Coenobitidae; genus Coenobita; species Coenobita brevimanus. The sequence continues at coordinate 2,473,608 of NC_137003.1, forward strand.
AACTTCTTTCCCTTCTCTAGAAACTTTTCCACTAAAGATCTAAGAATGAATATCTGATCTACACAACCTCTTCCCTTCCTAAATCCTCCCTGTTCTTCTCCAACTAATTTCTCTGTTCTTTCTCTAACTCTGTCAGTAAGTATCCTACCATACACTTTTCCTATTATACTAAGAAGACAAATGCCCCTATGATTACCACACACTTCTTTTTCCCCATTTCCTTTGTACAAGGGAATAATTATACCTGACTTCCAATTCTCCGGGACTCTACCTTCCTCCCAGGCCAATCTGCACATCTTCCACATCCATTCTACTACTATCTCTCCCCCATGCTTCATCATTTCACCACACACTCCATCAATTCCTGGGGCTTTCCCCGATTTAACTTTCTTCATTGCTTCCACAACTTCTATCCGACTGATTTCTTCCTGTCTTCTCACCTCCCTCCTTCTCCCAGCATTTAATTAATTTTTTGGCTTTTCGTCGAAGGGCATCGTATTCATTTTTATCACCTTTCCTCCTCCCTCACATTCTCCTCCATCTTTCCTCCTCCCTCACATTCTCCTCCATCTTTCCTCCTCCCTCACATTTGCCTCCATCTTTCCTCCTCCCTCACATTCTCCTCCATCTTTCCTCCTCCCTCACATTCTCCTCCATCTTTCCTCTTCCCTCACATTTGCCTCCATCTTTCCTCTTCCCTCACATTTGCCTCCATCTTTCCTCCTCCCTCACATTTGCCTCCATCTTTCCTCCTCTCCCAGTTTTTCGCCTATTTCCATCCCCCTCATTCCACCCTCACAAATGCCCAAAATACTGAGTTCCAGCACGAATTACACCAAAATTTAACATAAATTAATACAAATTGTACTTCGGATAATCAAGGCACTGCTAATTACAGAGGTTATTAAAAGCTGCTAATGACAGGTTATTAAAAGCTTAACCCAATGATGTCATCCATTAGTGGACTGTCATGACTATTATCTAATAACAGGTATTAATAAGCATTGTACTTATGATAATCCAGGCACTGATAATTACAGAGGTTAGTAAAAGCTGATTATTAAAGAGGTTATTGAAGGTTGATAATCATAGAGGTAATCAAAATCTGCCCCCAATGCTGCCCTCCATTAGTGGACTATCCTAACTATTAGCTAATGTCTGTCACCCCTTCAGGCCGATAAGGTAATTTGCAATTATTGTTGTTACTGTGCCAGGATGCTATTGCTATTAAGGGAGTAGGTAAGGAATTAATAAAGGCTGTTTGTCCGACCTGCCATTGCAACGCTTAATAAATCCTGTGACGTAGGCAACAACACAAGGAAAATTACGCCCTCGGCCTGAAAGGATTCCACCACAATGCTGCTCACCTTGCATGATGACTTAAGACGCCACACTGGTTCCTTCTGTCACTCCCTTCCTCACCATCTAAGTCTTCCTCTGTCCCCCTCCTTCCTTCACACCTGCTGCCGCTGCTCCAATCGCTAGCACAGTCGCCCTACAACCCACACATCCCAGGTTCGATTCCCGACCTATAGGCAGGGTCTTATATACACCAGTCTGAAAATAGGCACCTGGATGTAAATACTCAGGTGTAAAATAGGCACCTGGATGTAAATAATTAGTGGTGTAAAATAGGCACCTGGATGTAAATAATCAGGTGTAAAATAGGCACCTGGATGTAAATAATCAGTGGTGTAAAATGGCACCTGGATGTAAATAATCAGTGGTGTAAAATAGGCACCTGGATGTAAATAATCAGTGGTGTAAAATAGGCACCTGGATGTAAATAATCAGTGGTGTAAAATAGGCACCTGGATGTAAATAATCAGTGGTGTAAAATAGGCACCTGGATGTAAATAATCAGTGGTGTAAAATAGGCACCTGGATGTAAATAATCAGGTGTAAAATAGGCACCTGGATGTAAATAATCAGGTGTAAAATAGGCACCTGGATGTAAATAATCAGGTGTAAAATAGGCACCTGGATGTAAATAATCAGGGGTAAAATAGGCACCTGGATGTAAATAATCAGGTGTAAAATAGGCACCTGAATGTAAATAATCAGTGGTGTAAAATAGGCACCTGGATGTAAATAATCAGGTGTAAAATAGGCACCTGGATGTAAATAATCATGTGTAAAATAGGCACCTGGATGTAAATAATCAGGTGTAGGCGCGTTGTGGTGTTGATGTGGATGTGATAGGAAGTGTTATGAGGAACACACTGAGGTGGTTTGGCCATGTGGAGAGGATGGAGGGTGAAAGACTGACGAAGAGAGTGTATGTGAGTGAGGTGGAGGGGGAAAGAGGGAGGGGGAGGCCGAGGATGAGATGGAGAGATGGGGTGGAGAGGTATATGAGAGAGGGGGGTGTGAGTTGGGAGCAGGGGAGTGAAATGGCGGGGGACAGGGAGACTTGGAGGCGATTTGTTTGTGGCCACCCCAAACGGGATTGAGGCATCTGGCAATAGATAGATAGATAGAAAATAGGCACCTGGATGTAACCAATCAGGTGTAAAATAGGCACCTGGATGTAAACAATCAGGTGTAAAATAGGCACCTGGATGTAAACAATCAGGTGTAAAATAGGCACCTGGATGTAAACAATCAGGTGTAAAATAGGCACCTGGAGGTAAATAATCAGGTGTAAAATAGCCACCTGGAGGTAAATAATCAGTGGTGTAAATGTCTGGTTGGTTTCCTTGGTAATTATAACACAAGTGGAAGGCAAGATATGTCTGCAGCCATCTTGACTTTTCTTAAAATGTCTTGATCTTTACCTTGATTGCATCTTGACTTTATACATTACCTGGATCTTTTATTTATCTATCTATCTATCTTTACTTATTTACCTGTCTATTATTTGTTTATTTATTCATTTATTCCGGCGAAGGTCAAGATGCAGACAAGGTAAATTGAAGCAACCATAACTTTAATTACAGCAGAAGCGCACCTGTTATCTGGCACCCTAATTACCGTACACCTGGCACACTCGTAACCCAGCACACCTCACTGTAATGTCTGTACTCCCGTTAGTTCAATAATTACCATCATGATACCTCAGCACTCTACCTCACGTTTTTCTTTTATGTGAAGATTAGGCGTATCCTGCACTCTCTCTCTCTCTCTCTCTCTCTCTCTCTCTCTCTCTCTCTTTCTCTCTCTCTGTCATCAGTGTTATACAGCTTGGATAAAATGTTAGTGTTACAGATGCGGTACAAAGGGAATTAAGTCTACGGACACTGTATGCAGGTTTCACTGCTTGAGAGGGACGCCTTCACGTGGTGGCACACAAATAACCAGCCAGACCTACTGCCTGGGTGTATAAAAATCCCTCAGCTCCCTCACTGTCCCTACTACTACTATTACTATTATTACTGCTATTACTACAACTACTACAGTACAGTACTATTACTACGGTACTACTGCTGCTGCTATTACTATTATTAACACTACTGCTGCTAGCAGGCTACTACTACTACAACTACTATTACTACTTCTGCTGCTGCTGCTACTACTACTACTACCACCACTACTACTACCACCACCACCACTACTACTACTACTACAACTACTACTACTACTACTACTACTGCTGCTGCTGCTGCTGCTGCTGCTGTTACTGTTGTTGCTGCTACTACTACTGCTATTACTACTATTATTACAACTACTACTACAACTATTACTACTACTACTACTGCTGCTGCAGCTGCTGCTACTATTACTACTATTACGACTACTGCTGCTACTGCTACTACTACCACTACTATTAGTGCTACTAATACGGTACTACATAATGGCTATGGTAATCTCTCTCTCTCTCTCTAAATTATTACTGTCTGCTATGTCTATATAGGTAAATTAAGTACACACACACACACACACACACACACACACACACACACACACACACACACACACACACACACACACACACCACAAACGAACATAAAACCCACACCAGGTGCCGGCAAGGAGGGCCAGACGGTAATCTGCATTAGTGTGTGTGTGTGTGTGTGTGTGTGTGTGTGTGTGTGTGTGTGTGTGTGTGTGTAAGGGGGGGTATGCAGTAATGGTGGGGGTAATGGAGGGGTCTCACGGTTCTGGCTTAACGTAATGGCAGGACGTGAAGGAGGTAGAGAGAGGATGGGAAGATGGGAGGGGGAGAGGGGGAGAAAGGAAGGGTGAAACGAAGGGGGGAGAAGTGGAGTCAGTGAGAGAGAAACAAGAAGGGGAGATAAGAAATTAGGTAGAGAGGGGGGGACAGAGAACAAGATGACTGAGAGACTGGGGAGAGGGAGAAGGAAAGGGAAACGAGAGGGAAGACATTAGGGAAAGACAGGACAGAACAATAAGAGGATAGAAAGAATCTGCGAGACATGGAAGGGACAGAGGGGAAGGATGAGAGAAAGTGGAAGAGGAGAGGGAGAAAGTGGAATGAGGGGGAGAAAGTGTAAAGGGAGAGACAGATCGAAGGTGGAAGGGGGAGAGGGAGAGGATGTGTAGGGAGGAATGTTAATTTTGCATATGGGGTATGATTTTTTTCTAAAAGGAAAGGGGACGAGATGGAAAGAGAAAAGAATGAAAGGGAGCAAAAACAAGATTAGGAAGCAAGTGAAGTACGAGTACATGGGTGAGGGAATACAGTAAGTGGGATAAGATGGAGATGGGGGAAGAGTATGGGATGAAAAGGGTAGGGAGTGTAAGGTGTAACGTTACCTGACGAAAGACACGTTTTATCAGGTAAATGAACCCCCAACTACCAGAGGGTTTAGAAATGTAGAGGACAGGTGTGATAATGAGACGAGGTTCACAGGCGAGCCAAACCCTCAGGTAATATAATAATTAAGCCATAATTACCTTCAGTAACTCCCCTGACCTGCAGTAATGGCGTATAACCACCCAGGTAACTTGATAATTAAGCCATAATTACCTTCAGTAGCCACCTGACCTGCAGTAATGGCATATAACCACCCAGGTAACTTGATAATTAAGCCATAATTACCTTCAGTAGCCCCCCTGACCTGCAGTAATGGCATATAACCACCCAGGTAACTTGATAATTAAGCCATAATTACCTTCAGTAGCCCCCTGACCTGCAGTAATGGCATATAACCACCCAGGTAACTTGATAATTAAGCCATAATTACCTTCAGCAGCCCACCTGACTTACAGTAATGGCATACAACTACCCAGGTAACCGTATTTTGCCTACATTTCAGACTAAATATATATTCTGGTGGTCTAGTGGTTAGAATGTCCCCGACGGAGCAATGGACACGCCACGGGCGTAAGTTCGATCGCTAAGAGGTGAGTGGTGTTTTTTGATCAAGTAAAGCCACCAGGGGAAGTAACCTGGTCATCTACCCCTTAACGATAGTCTAGCTTGGGCCCCACGCCTCGTTTTCTTTTTCTTTCTTTGTCTCCCTTCTTTTCTTTCTTTTTTACTTCAGCATCGCTAATTATGGTAAGTCAACTGTAAGGTTAAAAAAAAAAGTAAAGAAGGAAAGGTGAGAGGGGAAGCAGGAAACTAGAAAGAGTAATGATGAAAATAAGAAATATAATGCAGAAAGTTGCAAAATATGACGGATTGAGTGACAAAGAGGGGAGGAAGGTCTGAAGGGGAAGGAGGTGAAGATGGGGAAGGAGAGGATAGGGAGGAGAGAAAGAAATGAGGAATAATGAGGGAGAAGAACGGGGAAAACAAGGATAAGGAAACATAAGAAATGAAAAGAGAGAGTATTGCACTGAAGGGAGCTGATGAAAGAAATAAGAAGGAGAAGACGAGAGACAGAAAAGCCAAGGAAAGTGAAGTTCAAAAAGGGGATAGGAAAAGGAGAAAGGGGGAGGAGGATGAAGGAGAAAGAAGAATGGAGAGCTGGGAGGACAGAATGGGAAGAGAAGAAATGTGACAGAAAGAGGTAACAGGAGAAATGGGAGGGGGGAGGGGGGCAAAGGGGAAGAAGAGAGGGTAAAAGAACAAGAAAAGAAGAGCGAAGATGGAGGGGGGAAAAGAGGGACGGGGAGGGAGAATAAGAATAGGGGAAGGAAGGGAAAATGGGAAGGACAAGGAGAATGGAGAGGGCAGGAGGACAGAAGGAAGGAGGAGACGAGGGAAGGAGAGAAGGAGGGGCAGAAGGAGAGGGGCAGGAACAAAAGGCCAGTTATGTCCAATAATGTTGATTTGAGAGACAAGTTTGGTGGTTAGTGGTCGTGATTGCGGTAGTGGTGGTTGGTGGTGGCTGTGGTGGTTGTGATTGTGGTGGTGGTGACTGGTAGTTACTGTGATGGCGGTTGTGAATGGTAGTGGTGATTGTAACAATGGTGGTGGCAGTTGTGGTAATGATGGTGAGAGTGATGATGATAGTGGTGGTGGTAAGAATGATGGATGATAATGGCAGTGGCGGTGAATGGTAGCAGTAATAGTGGTAGTAACAGTGATAGTAATAGTGGTGACTAATGCCAGTGATGGTGTATCTCGGATTGCCACCACCGGCAGGGTAGGGCTGGAGGCACAGGGTCCTCCCGGTCGCTATCAAGCGACTGTGCCAGCAGCGACTGTTGCTATTTCCGGAAAAACTCGTCGGCGAAGAGGTGACGGTGTGGCCTTATTCTTTACCAACATCCGCGGCCTTACCACGTATTTAAACTCAGTTCATTTTTTCCTTCAGTCCATATCCCCTTTGGCCCTTTTCCTCACAGAACCACAAATCTCACCCTCTACCGATATATCTCCATTTTGTTTTCCCGGTTACCATCTCCTTACAAACTTTCGAAACAAGGGCGGCACCTGTTGTTATATCAAATCCCAATATGCAGTTGATACTATTTTAAACTTCACTTCATCCAGTTTTGATTACTCATTATATAAATTAAATTGCCAAAACATTACCAAATATATCTGTGTAGTTTATCGTTCCCCCAATGCTTCATCGGAACCCAGTGTATTTGATTCCATATCCACTCAGTTGAGTAACCTTGACCTTGCCCTTGGCAATGAAATTACCATTTTGGGTGATTTTAACATACACAATGTTGAATGGCTATTGCATTCTGCCCGGACTGACGACGCTGGTCTAGAATGCGAGCTATTTGCGGAATCGTTTAATCTCACCCAGTTGGTAAAGCAACCAACCAGAATACCTGATAACCCTGACCATAATGCCCATCTCTTGGATTTATTCTTGACAAATAATCCAGATCAATACAGGATAGAGGTACTGTCACCACTTGGATCCTCTGACCACAATCTCATCAAAGCCTCATTAGTTAACCCTCCTACACCTCCCCATTCCGAACCTGTCAGGGTGACCCGATGGCACTTTGACAGGGCAGACTGGGATGGATTTAGAAATTATCTTGCTGATGTTCCATGGCAGTCTTTCTTCTCTAGTGATCCCAATTCTACCCAGTCCCACATTTGTGACTTAATACTAGCTGGTATGGATTTATTCATACCAAGTCAACAATTCACTAAAAGATCAAACTCTCCAAAATGGTTTGATGGCAATTGTGCCAGAGCAACAGCCCAAAAGTCATTAGCATATAACTCTTACTTAAAATCAAAAGCACCTGAATCACTCTCCCAATTTAAAATTGCTAGAAATCATGCAAAAGCTGTATTAAATCTATCTAAATCAAACTTTCTTCAAAAGCAAGCATCAAAACTACTTAACAACCCTAATGACAATAGAATATTCTGGTCAACTCTTAATTCTTTCAATAATAACTTTAACAAGTCATCTTCCATTCCCCCACTAAAATCTTCAGATGGCAATATTACAAATGACCCACGTGGGAAAGCAGATATCTTTGCTAGTACCTTTGCAAGAAACTCTACCATAGATGATACCAGCCAGAATGTCTCAGTACTGGAACTTGATTCTCCCGAAATTGCCCCACTTAAAATACAGACAAGATTTGTAAAATCCATCCTAGACAATTTACCTACCAACAAAGCTCCAGGTCCAGATGGAATTCCGCCAATTGTTTTGAAAAAGTGTTCCCCTGAACTTGCCTCTGTCCTAGCTAAATTATTCAGACTATGCATACGTACTTCTTTATTCCCAAATTCATGGAAAGAAGCCAATATCCACCCAGTTCCGAAGAAAGGAAGTTCGTCTGACCCCTCCAATTACAGACCAATAGCTATCACATCTTCTCTTGGTAAGGTATTTGAAACTTTAATTAATAAGCATATTGTTAAACATCTTGAATCCAACAACTTAATTAATGATAGACAATACGGTTTTCGCCACGAAAGATCCACCATTGACATACTCAATCTCTTAACTCATACCATCCATCAATCAATAGATCTTTTTGGAGAAACTCATGCAGTAGCTCTTGATATCTCTAAAGCTTTCGACAGAGTATGGCACCGTTCCCTGCTGTCCAAACTCCCTAGCTATGGACTAACGTCTTTTGTTCCTTTGATTTCTTCTTATCTTAGTGACAGGAAAATAAGAGTAAAAGTAGATGATGTATATTCGAATTTCCACTCAATTAACGCCGGCGTGCCGCAGGGATCAGTTCTGGTGCCAACCCTATTTCTGGTTCATATTAATGATCTCTTATCTGTCACTCACAATTCCATTCACTCATATGCAGATGACTCAACACTACATAGTTCATTCACACTCAGACATCCATTTACAAAGTCTAATATCTCTACCTCTCAACTCAATACAGCCATCTCCATAAATGAAGATCTATCTACAATCAGTGAATGGGGACAAAACAACCTTGTCTCTTTTAATGCTAGTAAAACTAAATATATACAGTTTACTAATAGACAGATATTGCCAGACTCGTACATTACCTTCAGTGCTACTAATATTCCCATCTCCAAAAGTATTGAAATTCTTGGTGTCTCACTTAACAGTGCCCTCAGCTGGACCTCTCATGTCAGATCACTTGCTAAAACCGCCTCAAAGAAACTTGGATTATTGTACAGAGTCCGTAACTTCTTCGCCGATGAGCAGTTAGCTATAATTTATAAGAGTCATGTGCGCTCTCAGCTTGAATATTGCTCACCCTTGTGGAATGGTTGTGGAGAGGTTGCATTAAGGCAACTAGACAAAATTCAGAATAAAGCTGTTAGAATCATTAACAACCCTGCCATTACATATAAACTACCTCCCCTGCAAGTAAGAAGGAATGTTGCCTCCCTTGCATTATTTTACAGATATTTTTTTGGCAAATGCTCAGACGAAGTTGCGTCCATGGTGCCACCTCTCCATGCCTTCCCTTGTGCTACACGGGCATCTGGTAGCGCTCATGACTGGAATGTCACTCAACCATATTGCAGAACTTCTGCCTATCAGAATTCTTTCATTCCCCGAACTGCATCTCTTTGGAACTCGCTTCCCCAGAGTTGTTTTCCTCCAAATTTCAACCTACAACTGTTCAAGTCTAACTGTTACAGATATTTTATGAACAGAGGACACCAGTAATCTGGTGTATGGATTTTTTTTTTTTCTCCATTTGTTTTTCCTTCCTCCGTTCTGTTATTAAAAAAAAAAAAAAAAAAAAAGTAATAGTAACAGTGACAGCAACAGTGGTAATAGTGGTAGTAATGGTAACTAATAAAGGTAATAGTTATAACTGTGGTCGTAGTAATGATGCCTAGTCTTTGGTTATGTATCATTAGTCTCCATCATCAATCTTTACACGACCACCATCACTCATCTCTCTCTCTCTCTCTCTCTCTCTCTCTCTCTCGATGGCAAAGTATGGTGCCATCTCTCCTGACCACCACATTTGAACACACTGTCCTGGGATTTACATACACACACACTCACACAATTTACAGTGTACAGCCAGATGTATAAAGTACACATACCGGTACACACTTACACACACATACCAAGGCTACATGCACACACGAAACGTACACAAAATAACCCACACACTCTTAACACTGAGGCTACTATGACTCCCTCTCTGTTAAATAAAACTGTCTGACGATCAATGAAAAACAATACTGGGTTTGTGTATCTGACCTTCCCAGGGTTTAATGCATATATATAAGCACACATGTGCACAAAGACTACATATAAAGTACACATGAATACATTACATACCCATATACAGTACATATTTACACACACACACACACACACACACACACACACACACACACACACATACACACACACAAATACTACATACAGACCACATATTCTCGTACACACTTTCAGATATATACATGTCAGTACACAAACACTCAAATGTACCCATATACATGTACACAAACACACAAATACTTCACACAAAGTACTCACACACACATAACCACGTACACAAGAGCACCTGGCCAAACACACAAGTATACTGTACATTGTACATATTAGTAATTACACAGTGAAACGTTTGTTAGTGAAAACTTTACTCTCTCTCTCTCTGTTCTAATTCTGCCATTCTCAGGATAATTCTACTATAAGACGCAGATATACTGATAGGCAGACAGATCCATGGACGGACAGATACATAGGCCAATGGACAGATCAAATGATACACAGATCGACAGACAGATCAACATACAGACTGAGAGATAGTTATATATATATATATATATATATATATATATATATATATATATATATGAGAGAGAAAAAAACCTTTACACCAAAATTATACCTCTCTTTTTCTCCAATCCATATTTCCTCAGATACTCCTCTTCCTATCCTACTCTCTCTCTAATCTAATCTATATTTATATTACTTTCCAATTCTCTTCTCCAACCTCCGTCTTCCTCTCCTCATCATTCTTTGTTTTTTCTTCTTTCTCACTCGTCCTGCACCTCTCTCTCTCTCTCTCTCTCTCTCTCTCTCTCTCTCTCTCTCTCTCTCTCTCTCTCTCTCTCTCTCTCTCTCTCTCTCTCTCTCTCTCTCTCTCTCTCTCGTATATTTCCCCCACTCTTCCTCTTACTACTCTTCTTCTTTCCCATTCCTCTTTTCCTTCTCCATCGATCTTACTCCTCACATTTTCCTTCTTTCCTCTCTCCTTCCATCACCCCTCCCTCTTCTCCAACTGTTCCTCTTTTCTACCTCCCTTCTTCAACTCACAGCTCTCCCATGTCCCTCCCTCTCTCCTCCCCACTCCTCCATTCCATCCTCCCGCCCTTCTTTCCATCCCTCCTTCCCTTCATCACCTCACGCACTCCTTCCCTCCCAACTCCTCACCTCCCTCCCCCTGCCTCTCTCTCCCTCTTCCCCATCCCTCCCCAACCCCCATATCCCCAAGAATAGCTTTCCCCATCAGGCAATATTTTCACTCAGAGTTTTAAGATCCTGGTTGGAGGAGAGGGAAGGAGGAAAGGAGAGAAGAGAGGGAGGGAGGGAGGAAAGAAAGGAGAGAAGAGAGGGAGGGAAAGAGGTATGTAGGAGAGAAGAGAGGGAGGGAGAGAGGAGGAAGGGAGATATGAAGGTAAAAATGTGGATAACAAAGGAGAAGGGAGAATATGGAGAAAATAATAGGGCAGTGAGACCATAAGACGCAGACCGAGAGAGAGAGAGAGAGAGAGAGAGAGAGAGAGAGAGAGAGAGAGAGAGAGAGAGAACTGCTAGACAACCAAAATAACTGATTATGTCATTCAGAGGTAGTGTGTTTTATTAAATAATAAAAAAAAAAAACAATGTCCCATTGTGTACTGTGGTGGTGACGTCAGCATAATGTCCAGCAATTTTGTGGGTTTGTGCAGGTACAGAAAAGTTCAAAGACAATGTTAGATGAATATAAAGTTACAAACCTGTGTGTGTGTGTGTGTGTGTGTGTAAGGTACAACGATATCTGTTAATATAGTCTCGTATTCTCATCGATTAAGAAGCCTCCCTAACACCTATTCCTAAGCGATTTATTTTGTTTATTACACCGTGTCGTCTTCTGTATTCCTTGTCATTCCAATGTCACAATACTCTGCTTAAATAACGTACAAAGCTATATTAACCAGTCGTATCCAAAAATAAATCGGTAATGAAGAGGTGTTAAGAGAACTTCCTTAACCGCCAAGACTACCGGCCAGAGTCTACCAAGTCTCTGATTATTAGTTAAGGTTCTTACGACCGTCTTATTGTGACCTTAAGAAATGTGTGGTTTTGTATGCCTGTAACTGTAACGCACGCACACACACACACACACACACACACACACACACACACACACACACACACACACACACACACACACACACCTTAAGATGTGTGTGGTTTTGTATCTCTATAACCATCACTGTAACACACACACACACACACACACCTTAAGATGTGTGTGGTTTTGTATCCCTGTAACCATAACTGTAATGCACACACACACACACACACACACACACACACACACCTTAAGATGTGTGTGGTTTTGTATCCCTGTAACCATAACTGTAATGCACACACACACACACACACACACACACACACACACACACACACACACCTTAAGATGTGTGTGGTTTTGTATCCCTGTAACCATAACTGTAATGCACACACACACACACACACACACACACACACACACACATATACACAGAGATAGATAGATATATAGATAGACAGATAGTTTAATGACCACAACAACACTTTGTTACATATATAAACTTTTACAAGATTGGTCCAACATAAACCCAGCTTTATAATACAGGAATAAACACTTTGCAAGTCCAGTGAAAATACAACTATCTCGTTGCTTCCATACAACTGATAAAAATGCTGAATGTATTACATGGTAATGTAAAATATAAAAAGGCTGAAGCAATCATGACAGGTACTTGTCTACAATAATGAAATACTAAAACAAGGAAACGCCATCTCAAACAGCGTCAACTATAAAAACATAAAGATCTGAGATTATAATCATGTTTACAATTAAGACCAAAATAAAAGAAAACACACATACTGTACTTCATACATTCATACAGTTCTAGACATACACGAATACAGACATAAACAGCCCACATAGCTTCATATACACACACACATACAACCATAAGCATACAAGTGTACACATATATGCACCTATACATTTACACATACACACACGTATAAAACATGATACATGTCACGAATAAATATCCAGGATCTGTCTTATGATTCTACAGGAGGATTCATGAGTATGTGTACCATCAGAGATGATGAATTCTAGAGAAATTGTGGGAGTTAGGTAAATGCTGAGTGATCGTCCAATATTCCACTACGTGCACCTGCGTCTGTATCTCACCACAAACACACAATCTTTCCTCTACTGGTATACACACAAGCATACATACACACATCTATATATACTCGTACATAAACATACATACACAATGATACATACATACATACATACATACATACACACATACATACATGCATGAATACATACACATACATATACACAAACATACATACACATAGTGATACATACATACATACATATACACATACATACATATACACATACGTACATACATACATTCTCTCTCTCTCTCTCTCTCTCTCTCTCTCTCTCTCTCTCTCTCTCTCTCTCTCTCTCTCTCTCTAATGACCTTTCCCCTCTCCCCTCACCTGATGACCGCCGCTGGACAGAACTATGGTGAGATTAACAGCCAGAGGGAGAGAGGGAAGGAAGGGGAGAGAGAGGTGAAAAAGAGGATAGGGAAAGTGTGGAGAGAAGGGAGGGAGGGAGGAGAGATAAACGATTGTAGATATAAGGATGGAGAGAGAGAGAGAGAGAGAGAGAGAGGGGGGGGGAACAGCAATGGTAGGTACTGGAGAGAGAAGAGATGGGGAAAGAAAATCCCTCCAGTTTTTACCTCCCTCTCTCACATCCTTCACCTGTACCCTCGAGTACCCTTTTATTTTTTATTTTTTATCCCTCCTTTCTCGGGTACCTGGCATCAATTTTTTTTTTTTTCATGTTTTCCTACTAGCTTTCTTTTTTCGGATCTCTCTCTCTCTCTCTCTCTCTCTCTCTCTCTCTCTCTCTCCAGGATCATCAGGAGGGGTGACTTTAACATAATTCAATTGGTCCTCCAGGTGGGCAGGGAAGGTGACCCGTGTGGCTAATCAACGAAGGAGAAGGGAGGGAGGGAGAGAGGGAGGGAGGATGGAAGCATTAGAAGAGCATAGGAGATGGTGGAGAAGGATGAAAATATGGAGTGAAAAGAAGAAAAGGAAGAAAGGAGAAGAAGAGAAAAAAAAATAGAAGAGGTTGAGGGATAAGGAAGAACGAAGGAAAAGGAAATAGGAGGAGAGGAAATGAAGAAGAGGAGAGACAAGAGAGAAGAGGAGAGGAGAAGGGAAGGAACGAACGGAGAGAAGTATACTGTAGAAGGCAAAAGAAAAGGGAAGATGGTGAGGAAAAGGGAGAGAAGGGAATTAGGCAATAACAGAAGAGGATAGGCAGACACAAGAGGAAGGGTAGGTAAGAGACAACAGAAAGAAGAGGAAGTGTGGATGGATGTGAAGAGGTAGAGAAAAGGGAGAGAAAGAGGAGAGAAATTTGGAATGAAAAAAAAGAGGAGGGAGGTGGGGAATATGGGGCAGAAAGAGAAAAGGATGTGAGATGAGAGAGGGAGGAGAAGGGGAAGATGACTGAAAAAGATTTTTGGATGAGGGAGGAAGAGACAAGCGAAGGTGAGAAGAGAAAATGAGGGGAAGAGGAGTAATGGAAGAGATGAGGAATATCGAAGTGAAATATAAGGCATGGAGAAAATAGCGGGGGGGGGGGGAGAGGGCAAGGAGAGGGGAACGAAAGAAGGGAGAGGAGAGGATGAAGAGGTTATTCTCTCTCTGTATGTATGTATGTAAATATATAAACAGAGAGGAGGGGGGAACATGAAAAAAAGATGTATGAAACTGTGTATGGAGGCGTGAAGGAAAATGGGATGGTAAAGAGATGGACACAACAGAGAAAAGACACCAAGATGTATGACTCATTCCCCTCCCCCCTCCTTCCCCTCTGAGGCCTTGCCAAACCCCCACCAGGGAGATGACACGTCCTCTGATCTATGCTCTCTCTCTCTCTCTCTCTCTCTCTCTCTCTCTCTCTCTCCAGGCGTCCAAGTTTTTCACTTCCCCTTCTCTCTCCCGCCTGTCCTTCACTCCCCCTTGTCTCTCCCCTCAACAGATTATGGAAATGGGCGTGATGTGGAGGAATGTACTCCCTCCCTCCATTCTTCTCTCCATTCCTCTCTTCTCACCCTCTCCCTCCCTCCCTCCCTTCCTCCATTGTTCTCTCCCTCTTTCCCTCCCTCCCTCCCTCCATTCTTTTCTCCCCTCTTCCTCTGCCTCGTTTTCAGTTATAACTACTCGATTTTTAAGACCCATTTAATTTTTATGAGTCAACCCTCATATCTCTCTCTCATTTCTGTGTCTGTTTGTCTGTATGCATGGTTTTGTCTATCTATCTATCTATCTCTTTATCTAACATTAACAGCTTCAGTATGTGTGGCCTCTTCTGTGCTGAATACAATCGTGTGACGGTATTAACAACACAATATATGGCATTGCACTGAATGGCTACTTAATATTCACACCCTCACTAACAAAACCCTATTTACCTACCCATTTGTCTGTCTGTCTGTCTGTCTATCTGAGTCAGTCAACAAACCTAGCTAACGATATTGTCATGTAAAGAAGAAACACAGCCATAACAAAACAAACGTCTTTAACATAATAACTGTTTGTCAATTAAAAATAATTGTTAGTGAAATAACTGTTTGTGATATAACTGTTAGTGCAATAACTTAGTGAAATAACTTTGTGAAAAAACTGTCAGTGAAATAACTTAGTGAAATAACTGTTAGTGAAATAACTGTCAGTGAAATAATTGTTAGTCAGATAACTGTTCGTGAAATAATTGTTAGTGAAATAACTGTTAGTGAAATAACTGTTAGTGAAATAACTTAGTGAAATAACTGTTAGTGAAGTAACTGTTAGTGGAATAACTGTTAGTGGAATAACAAGGCCTGGACTACAGTACCCCAGTCTTAATTCCCTCCTAAGACATGTGATGAGGAAGGAACCAAAACCAGAGAAGAACCCGTATTCTCGCCGGCTAAGGAAGCTCCCTAACACCTTTTCCTTAGTGATTTATTTTCCATACTTCACCTTACTGCTCTCTTTCGTCGGGTGACCAGCCGGGGAGGTTGTCTGTTTTGTTTCCAAACAACAAGTGGCTCTGGAAGCTGCAGAAACTGAGGAAAAGGGAATGGGTACTCCATGGTGGTTTGTTTACAAATGACTACGAGGCGCCAAGGCAGATGACACTGCCAGGCGTTTCAGCTCGCAAAAACACACGCTTATGACGTCAACTCGACTTTGCTAGCCATTTCGCCTCAAAAAAGTTGCTCGCATGTTAGCCACTTTTAGCCTAATGTGACGCCGCCTTTACTAAGACATGTAAAACTTAAGTAGCGTTGAACAGATATTATTTATCATCGAACCTGATTACGTAACAAGGTACATGAATATATTGATTTTTTATTATTACCCGTACCTGCCCTAAAGAGTATCGGGGACAAGTATTGTTTTCACTCGGTTTGTCTGTTTGTTTGTCTGTCTGTCTGCTATCTGTCTGTCTGTTAACAACTTTACGTGAAAACTAATTGTGCGACTTTGACGAAAATTACAGGGATGATGCGCTGACCTATCACATGACGGAACAGGAAACAAGAGAAAAGAATGAAACTGGAGAGAGATAGAGAGAGAGATTTTTGCAATGATGCTCAGGGTCAAGGATCATTGAAAGTCTTAACTCTTTAGATACTTTATCATCCTCTCTCTCTCTCGCTCTCTCTCTCTCTCAGGGTGGGATAAACAAAGGAGAATAATATCTTAAAACCAAGTACACCTTTTTATTACTGGTACATTCTTGCTATCTCCTGACGATATTTTATATATTTTTGGGATATTCTTTTCTTACTGGACGGGACCCTTTACCACTACTGACTCCCCAACACAAAAATAAATAAAATGAAATAAATAAAATCAGCTTGCTACAGTGTGAATAGCCAACAGTTGACGGGATGTGCTGTGATGGATGATCATGTGAATAGCTGTCAGTTGATGGGACATCCGGTGGTGGATGACCATGCGAATAGCCGTCAATCGAAGGGATATCCTATGATGGATGACCGTGCGAATAGCCGTCAGTCGACGAGAAATCTGGTGGCAGATGTGCCGTTAGTCGATGAGACATCCGGTGTCGTAGACATTCGGTGGTGGATGACCATGCAAATAGCCTTTAGTCGACGGGATATCTTATGATGGATGACCGTGCGAATAGCCGTCAGTCGATGGGACATCCGATGGCAGACGACCATGCGAATAGCCGTCAGTCGACGGGACATCCGATGGCAGACGACCATGCGAATAGCCGTCAGTCGACGGGACATCCGATGGCAGACGACCATGCGAATAGCCGTCAGTCGACGGGACATCCTACGATGGACGTCCGTGGCAATAGCCGTCAGTCGACGAGAAATCTGGTGGCGGATGTGCCGTTAGTTGATGGGACATCCGGTGGGGGACGACCATGCAAATAGTCGTCAGTCGATGGGATATCTGATGGTAGACGACTGTGCAAATAGCCGTCAGTTGACAGGACACTATGATGGACGACCGTGCAAATAGCCGTCAGTCGATGGGACATCCGGTGGTGGACCACCTTGCGAATAGCCGTCAGACGACGACCATGCAACGTGCGAATAGCCGCCAGTCGACGACCATGTGATGTGCAAATAGCTGCCAGTCGACGGGACATCCTATGATGGACGACCATTCAAATAGCCGTCAGTCAACAGAATATTCGGTGGTGGACGACCATGCAAATAGCCGTCAGTCAACGGGATATCTTATGATGGGTGACCGTGCGAATAGCCGTCAGTCGACGGGACATCCAATGGCAGACGACCATGCGAATAGCCGTCAGTCGACGGGACATCCTACGATGGACGTCTGTGCCAATAACCATTTGTCGACGAGAAATCTGGTGGCAGATGTGCCGTCAGTCGACGGGACATCCGGTGGCGCACGACCGTGCAAATAGCCGTCAGTCGACAGGATATCTGATGGCAGACGACTGTGCAAATAGCCGTCGGTCGAGGGGAAATCCTACGAAGGATGACCATGTGAATAGCCAACAGTCGGCAAGATATCTGATGGCAGATGACAGTGCAAATCACCGTCAGTTGACAGGACATCCCATGATGGATGACCGTGCAAATAGACATCAGACGACGGGACATCCGGTGGCGGACTACCGTGGGAATAGCCGTCAGACGACGAATGCACGAATAGCAGGTGACGTACGACCGTGCGAATAGCTGCCAGTCGACGGGACATCCTATGATGGACAACTGTTCAAATAGCCGTCAGTCAACAGGACATTCGGTGGTGGACAACCATGCAAATAGCCGTCAGTCGACGGGATATCTGATGGCAGATGACCATGCAAAAAGCCGTCAGTCGACAGGATATCCTATGATGGACGACCGTGCAAATAGCCGTCAGACGACGGGACATCCGGTGGCGGACAATCGTGCGAATAGCCATCAGACAACAACTGTGTGAATAGCTGGTAATGTATGACCGTGCGAATAGCCGCCAGTCGACGGGACATCATATGATGGACGACCATTCAAATAGCCGTCAGTCAACAGGACATTTGGTGGTGGACGACCATGCAAATAGCCGTCAGTCGATCGGATATCTTATGAAGTACGACCGTGCGAATAGCCGTCAGTCGACGGGACATCCGATGGCAGATGACCATGCGAATACCCGTCAGTCGATGGGACATCCTACAATGGATGTTCGTACCAATAGCCGTCAGTCGACAAGAAATCTGGTGGCGGATGTGCCGTCAGTCGACGGGACATACGGTGGCGGACGACCATGCAAATAGTCGTCAGTCGATGGGATATCTGATGGCAGACGACCATGCAAATAGCCATCAGTCGACAGGACATCCTATGATGGACGACCGTGCAAATAGCCGTCAGTCGACAGGACATCCTATGATGGACGACCGTGCAAATAGCCGTCAGTCGATGGAACATCTGGTTGTGGACCACCTTGCGAATAGCCGTCAGACGACGACCGTGCGACGTGCGAATAGCCGCCAGTCGACGGGACATCATATGATGGACAACCGTTCAAACAGCCATGAGTCAACAGGACATTCGGTGGTGGACGACCATGCAAATAGCCGTCAGTCGACTGGATATCTTATGATGGATGACTGTGTGAACAGCCGTCAGTCGACGGGACATCCGATGGCAGACGACCACGCGAATAGCCATCAGTCGACGGGACATCCTACGATGGACGTCCGTGCCAATAGCCGTCAGTCAACGAGAAATCTGGTGGCGGATGTGCCGTCAGTCGACGGGACATCCAGTGGCGGACGACCATGCAAATAGCTGTCAGTTGACGGGATATCTGATGGCAGACGACTGTGCAAATAGCCGTCAGTTGAGGGGAAATCCTACGATGGATGACCATGCAAATAGCCATCAGTCAGCAAGATATCTGATGGCAGATGACTGTCCAAATCACCGTCAGTCGACAGGACATCCTATGATGGACTACCGTGCAAATAGACATCAGACGACGGGACATCCGGTGGCGGACTACCATCTGAATAGCCGCCAGATGATGACCGTGCGAATAGCGGGTGATGTATGACAGTGCGAATAGCCGCCAGTCGACGGGACATCCTATGATGGACGACTTTTCAAATAGCCGTCAGTCAACAGGACATTCGGTGGTGGACGACCATGCAAATAGTCGTCAGTCGACGGGATATCTGATGGCAGACAACCGTGCAAAAAGCCGTCAGTCGACAGGGCATCCTATGAAGGACGACCACGCAAATAGCCGCCAGACAATGGGACATCCGGTGGCGGATCACCTTGCGAATAGCCGTTAGATGACAACCGCGCGAATAGCGGGTGATGTATGACAGTGCGAATAGCCGCCAGTCGACAGGACATCATATGATGGACAACCGTTCAAATAGCCGTCAGTCAACTGGACATTTGGTGGTGGACGACCATGCAAATAGCCGTCAGTCGACGGGATATCTTATGATGGACGACCATGTGAATAGCCGTCAGTCGACGGGACATCCGATGGCAGACGACCATGCTATGGCCCTTTCGCAGCAAGAAGTCCGTTCAGGGTGTGGCAGAATTTGGAATTCCCCTGAGTGCGACGTTGCCAATTTGACCACCAATTATCGGATTATCACTCTGTCTCCCTACCTACCCCCATCACACCTGTTTCTCGCTCTCTCTTTCTCTCTCTCTCTCTCTCTCTCTCTCTCTCTCTCTCTCTATATATATATTGTATATATATTTCCAATTTTTTTTCCACACCACTTATGAGGTAAAAGTCTAGGCGCGTTTTATTTTTAAGAGGTTTCCCCTGTAGGCCTAATCCTCTCTCTGATCTTTAATCATAATTTTCTTCGTCATCAGAACTTTCTGTTATATTGACGAGAGAGAGAGAGAGAGAGAGAGAGAAACAGGTGGGATGGGGGTAGGTGACAATCCGATAATTGGTGGTCAAATTGGCAACTCTACGGCGTGGCAACATGGGAAAAAAGCACTGCCACGTTTCATAGAATTCATTCAAATCGTTGTTATAATTCTAAAAAGTGATACTCTGTATACTATATAGCTTCCTTTACTATATACAGAATATAAAAAATAATTTCAAATAGCACATAGATAGGAAATAAGAGAGAGAGAGAGGCATGTACTATGGTTGATTTGGCAGCATCGCTAGAGGTGATTCATCAGGTGGGCCCCACCCTGAACGGACTTCTTGCGGTGAAAGGACCATAATAGCCGTCAGTCGATGGGACATCCTACGATGGATGTCCGTGCCAATAGCCGTCAGTCAACAAGAAATCTGGTGGCGGATGTGCCGTCAGTCGACGGGACATCCGGTGGCGGACGACCATGCAAATAGCCGTCAGCCAACGGGATATCTGATGGTAGAAGACCGTGCAAATAGCCGTCAGTCGACAGGACATCCTATGATGGACGACCATGCAAATTGCCGTCAGTCGACGGGACATCCGTTGGCGAACCACCTTACGAATAGCTGTCAGACGACGACTGTGCAAACAGCTGGTGGCATACGACCGTGTGAGTAGCCACCAGTCGACGGGACATCCTATGATGGACGACGTCCAAATAGCCGTCAGTCAACAGGACATTCGGTGGTGGACGACCATGCAAATAGCTGTCAGTCGATGGAATATCTTATGATGGGTGACCGTGCGAATAGCCGTCAGTCGACGGGACATCCAATGGCAGACGACCATGCGAATAGCCGTCAGTCGATGGGACATCCGATGGCAGACGACCATGCGAATTGCCGTCAGTCGACGGGACATCCTACGATGGACGTCCGTGCCAATAGCCGTCAGTTGACGAGAAATCTGGTGGCAGATGTGCCGTCAGTCGATGGGACATCCGGTGGGGGACGACCATGCAAATAGCCGTCAGTCGATGGGATATCTGATGGCAGACGATCATGCAAATAGCCGTGAGACGACGACCGTGCGAACAGTTGGTGGCATATGAGCGTGCAAATAGCCGCCAGTTGACGGGACATCCTATGATGGACGACCGTTCGAATAGTCGTCAGTTGACGGGACACCCAGTGGCGGACGACCGTGCAAATCGCCGTCAGTCGACAGGACATCCGATGATAGACGACCACTCCCCGCTCTTTCACCTCCAAGCTGTTAACAGGAGTGAGACACCGCCTAGGGTGGATACTATTGCATAGGAGAT
>NC_137003.1:2500394-2524894 GCF_032717465.1 Coenobita brevimanus
TGTGTGTGTGTGTGTGTGTGTGTGTGTGTGTGGTGTACCATTTTGGCTTATTTTGTGTTGTGTGATGTATTTCAGTCTGTATGTTGGTTGATATACTGTGATGATGATGATGATATCATGATCATGATGATGGTCTTGGTGGTAGTAGTGGTGGTGGCGGTGGTGGTTATCCTCCTCCTCCTCCTCCTCCTTATCATCATCATCATCATCATCCCCAACTCTTTTCTCCTCGTAAGGATGCGGTGAGGTGTGGTCCAGAAAAAAAAACATAAAATATTTTAAAAAACTAACCAACAAGCACGTCCGGGTGTGTTTGCTTGGTGTTTTACTGTGCCGTGTGTTAGGTAATGGCTTGTTATGTTTAGTACGGCTATGCGATGCTTTGAAATGGTTGACTGTGTGTTAATGTGCTTTGTTCAGTGGGTTATGTCGAGAGTTATTGTGTTACGTGTGCTATGGGTATGTCCTGTGTTATATACCGTTGCTGTGTTATTGTCGTTGTTGTGTTATACTGATGTACTGTTCTGAATGTTTGGTAGGCCGAGTAGTGGAGTGTGTTATGTCGTCGTGTTAGAGGTATGTCCGGTGTTAGGTGTACTGTGTCTGTGTTAATGTCAAATATCTTTGTGTGTATTTTGCCTTTGTGTTATACGGTTTGTGGGGAGTGTTATATGTTAAATTATGCTGGGTGTTGTTGTGCTAGGTTCTTTTCAGCATATTCTATTTATAATTTGGATGATGATGATGATGATGAGTTATATTTTCAGTACTGCTCTCCATTTTATTAATCACTCTTTCCCCTTTGTTCTCTCGGAATTTATCTACCGATTATCATTTTTTCATTTTTTTCCAAGTTCTTCTTTTTATCCTGTTCTCTTCGCTCAGAACACTAAATTCCCAAAGTTATCTTCACTGCGTCCTCATTTAGCAGCTTGTGTGTGTGTGTGTGTGTGTGTGTGTGTGTGTGTGTGTGTGTGTGTGTGTGTGTGTGTGTGTGTGTTTATCGTTCTCTTATTGTGTTAGTGTTAAAATCAAAGTTTCTCGAATTTACTGTTCTTTTTTGTGGGCTGTCTCTTCTAGATTTTGCTTTTTTATTATAATATCTCTTTTATTGGTTTAGTTAATCAGGTTTTGTTACCCTTTTTTCTGTATCTTTTATCTTTATTTTTTATTTTTTTATTTATTTGTTTGCATTCCGTTATTAAGATCTCTGGATCGTTTGTGTCTGGTGCACGTTCTCCCATTTTTGTGTGAATTTCGTCACTAATACATTTTTTAAGCTAATTCCAAATTGGAAATTGTTTGGGGGAGAATTTTTTTTTTTTTTAAGTTTGGTTGTAAGGTTAGTTTAGGTTAGGTTAGGTTAGTTAATAGTAATGTAAGTTTAGTTAATAACATTAACGATGCGCCAACACAAGATCGTGCAAGCAGAGTGAAAGAAGAACTCTGGACAAATGTGGAAGCGTGCATGGAAAAGTTTAAGAGGAATAAGACAGTGTTTTTTACTGGAGATATGACCTGTTGTAGGATTTCTCTCATTTAAACAAAATTGCCTGAAGTTACCCTGAATAAAATATGTAAGAGTCTCCATGACACTTAAGAACCTAAAAGAGATAGGTTTTATTCCCTTGACATCTGCGATTCCTTTCGGGCAAACAAAAGCGTCAGGTATGAGCCACAACGGAATATCCAGGTGAGTCCACAGCAACGAATGGTTTTAGAAAAGTTTCTCAATCTCTAGACCTTTCCAATTTCTCTCTGCTGAATAAAATCGTCTGCTTTTTAGCCTCAATGAAATGCCAAAGGGGGGTTCAAATAAATCCGAGGTTGATGGAGATAGTTTTTTTTGTTTTGTTTTTTTCGGACTTTTAGATATTTTTTTACAATTATGTAAGACGTCCTTTGTTAACGTGAATAAAGCAACACAGTTTCCTCCTAACATTCCAGGATGACTTTGGTCCGTATTCTGGTCAACGAAGGAAGCTCCCTAGCACCTCCTCCATAGCGATTTATTTTTGGATAAGGCTAGTTAGTATCAGTTTTTTGTTTGTTACTTAAGCTGGGTACGGCGGTATATGCGTGATTTAATGGACAGAAAATATTGAGGAGTAGTAAGCGAAATAAATCGCTTAGAATAAGGTGTTGCGGAGCTTTCTGACGAGAATACTTGTTTTTCTGTAACTGAGAGAAAAGCCCTAATAGCCGAGAGATTGGAAAGTGAAAAGGTAACAGGAAAAGTGTGATACTGTGGGAGGAATTAAAAGCTAAGTTTAGGGAGAGGTGAAAAATTATGTGCTTGGTAAAGGGAAAAAAAAAAGACGGTAGGATGGATGTGTTGGGGTTGAGAGGTCCCTGGGGTCGTCCTCTCATCAGCTTAGCAAATTTGTGGCACCTCTTTCTTTCCGTTATATTTCTGCACCTAGCATGATAATACTCTCTTTCATGTTATTGGTGCGATATATGGTGACATAAAACATATAGATAGATGATAGGTAGACAGATTTAGATAGATTGATAGATAGATAGATGGACAGACAGATAGATCGATATAAAGGCTTTATCTAACCCCTCCACTTGGATAAATCTCTTATAAGTCAAGTTATATCTTCTGGCGGTACTACAGATAAATTTAAAATGGCATCATACTACAGTGATTAGAAAAAAGGCCCCACAGTGGACGAGAATACCATCCTTGGCGACTGAAGGAAGGCAAGGACACACACACACACACACACACACACACACACACAGATAGACAGGATGGAGGAAGATAAATTTGAGACTATCACGAGAGAGCAAGATTGATTCATGTGACTCAACGTGACCAGGGAATAATAGGAGAGAAGATGGAAAGAGGGAAGGAAAAATTAATGGAGTGAAGGTCGAGCCCTTCTTTTCGTGGTGTAGCTACAAAAAAAAATAAAATGGTGGATTCTTTTGCTTGTGAGAGGGAGCCGGGAATTTAGAAGGCTAGAGTGATGGGTAGAGGGATATGTTGGCCTTTTTCCCTGGACCCTGTGATGATCGATTAGTTTACCCGCCTTAACATTTCCTTTTCCTCTCTCGATAAATGGGTGTATGCAGAGTGGGTGTGAATCATAAACACGGGCTCTCCATTACCATCTATCCTCTCTCTCTCCCTCTGTCGCTAAATGGGTGTATGCAGAGTGGGTGTGAATCACTAAAATGGGCACTCCATTATCACCCAACCTCTCTCTCTCTCTCTCTCTCTAAACTGAGAATATTCGTGTGTAATGAGATATTTTTGTAAACGGACAGAAATACAAAATAAACTTTGCCTCAGAAGAAAAGGACGTGGAAGAGAAGAATGAAGAGTGCGAAGAAAGAGGAAAGGAGAGGAGAGGAGAGTATGGGGAACGGAGAGGCGACGGAGCAATGCGGGCAGAGAATTTGGAGAAGAGGAGAGGAGAGGAGAGGAAGGAAAAGAAGAGGAGACAAGAGGAGAAAACACAAGAAAGGAGACAGGAAAATAACAGAGATAAAGGACGGGAAGCAATGGATGAGGAGGGAAGAGAAGAGAGGGGAAAGACATGAGAAAAAGAGGAGAGAAAATGAGGAGAAAGGCAACAGGAAATGAAGGAGGGAAAGAGGAAGAAGGTAAAGAGGGGAGATGAAAGAGAGAGAAAAATGGAGAAAAACCGAGTAAAGAGGGAAGAAAGAAAATGAGAGAAAGAGGAGGAAAGAGGAGAGACGAGGGAGAGAAAGTACAAGAGAACTGAGGGAGAAGGGGAGAGAAAAAAGATCAGAGAAGTAGGAGGAGGAGGAGGGAAGAGGGGAGAGAAACTTGATCTTGCCGTTAATAAATGTCAATCAGAGACCTTCCATTGTACCCTGCCTTGTCTCACCCTACCCTGCCTCACCCTGCATCACCCTACACTGCCTCCTCCTCCTCCTTGCCTTACCTTTCCTCACCCCACACTACCTCATCTTGCACTGTCTTATCCTACCCTGCCTAAACCTACCTCACCCTACCCTGCTCCCTCTGCCAGCCCCACCCCATACTGCCTAACCCTACCTTATCCTACCCTGCCCTGCCTTATCATGTCCTGCCTCTGCCTGTCCTACCAAAACCTACCTCACCCTACCATGCCCACTTCACCCTGCCTCACCCTCACTCTAATTAATCCCTCATTTCAAGACATGCTAGCAAAATAACAGAATACAATACTCAATACACACAAAATACAACAAAAGCCACTGCATAATACAACAGGAAAATACAGTACAAAATATACAGCAAAATACACCGTCAAATAATCCATACTGTGCTGGGAATTAAACAGTAATATTTCTTATCCAGGTTACCTTTGTGGAGGTGAAGATTACCTGGACAGAAAAATGCAGTCATCATAACTCCCAGATTACAGTGCTAATGTAATGATTAAAAGTGTACATGTACGTGACACACACACACACACACACACACACACACACACACACACACACACACACACACACACACAAAACGTAATGTCATTTTTTTTTTTTTTTAATAACAGAACGGAGGAAGGAAAAACAAATGAATAAAAAATAATAATCCATACACCAGATTACTGGTGTCCTCTGTTCATAAAATACAGTATCTGTAACAGTTAGACTTGAACAGTTGTGGGTTGAAATTTGGAGGGAAACAACTCTGGGGAAGCGAGTTCCAGAGAGATGCAATTCGGGGAATGAAAGAATTCTGATAGGCAGAAGTTCTGCAATATGGCTGAGTGACATTCCAGTCATGAGCACTACCAGATGCCCGAGTAGCACGAGGGAAGGCAAGGAGAGGTGGCACCATGGACGCAACATCGTCTGAACATTTGCCATAAAAATATCTGTAAAATAATGCAAGGGAGGCAACATTCCTTCTTACTTGCAGGGAAGGTAGTATATTTGTAATAACAGGGTTGTTAATAATTCTAACAGCTTTGTTCTGAATTTTGTCTAGTTGTTTTAATGCAACATCTTCATATCTATTCAACATGGGTGAGCAATATTCAAGCTGAGAGCGCACATGACTCTTATAAATTATAGGTAATGAAGGTCACATTTATTTTAGTTATTCACATGATAATTATTTTCATGTACACTCTAACCTTGATCATTTATTCCTGCCTAAGCCTCTCTATTACCACTTAACTTTTTCTGCCTGACCTCCTGCCTTTCCTGCCTCTCTATACCTGTCTTCCTGCCTTTCACCCTCTGCCTGTCTATTCCTTTCCCTGCCTCACTCTCCCTGTCCAATCCTCTCCCTCACTTACCCTCCCTGCCTTCCTTCACATCTCCCATTCTTACTCATTCTGTCTCTTTCATAATTCCTCTCTCTGCCTTACTCTCCCTGCCTGTCTGTCAGTCTGCCTGCCTCCCTGCCTGTCTGCCTGCCTGAGTGGCCCGGCAGTGCATGACGCGTGCAGTCTTCTACTTTATTTGACAAATGGAGACTCGAGTAGCCCAATTGAGACCGTTGTGCTTGACAGTTCTCTCTCTCTCTCTCTCTCTCTCTCTCTCTCTCTCTCTCTCTCTCTCTCTCTCTCTCTCTCGTCTTCCACTGCACCCTCAATTTCCCCTTTATCCCACCATCACATCGTCACCCTCTTCCCTCCCTGTTATTTACAATTTTACACTACTGTGCTTTATGCCTTTTATTCCCTCTGTTTTATTACCCTTTATTGTTGTTGTTATTATTATTATTATAATCATTATTATTATTTCTATTATTCACTCCTCTTTCATCATTCTTACATTTTTCTTTTTTTCCTGTTGACCTGCTTCTCCATGTGTGTGTGTGTGTGTGTGTGTGTGTGTGTGTGTGTGTGTGTGTGTGTGTGTGTGTGTGTGTTCGTCCTACCTCCAGACGATTTTATTCAACTTTTATTCAACTTCTAGGCTCTTATTCTCGTCGGTTAATGAAGCTCCCTAACACTTCTTCCTATGCGACTTATTTTTGGATACGGGTGGTTAATGTCCTTTTTTTAGGTTATTTATGCAGACTATGGTAATATTAGTAGGATTTATGTAACACAGAAGAGGACAGTAAGGTGTAAGAAAATAAATCGCTTAAGGTGTTGGGGAGCTTCCTCAACCGACAAGAATACGAGCCCTAATCTTAATTAAAGAGTCCAACTGAAGCATAAATAAATAAATAAAGCATAGCATAATATAGCGATACATATTTCCTATCCATTTTGTTGGTCATTTTTAGACCCTTCGCTATACTCTCTTCACTTTTACTTGGCCTAAAATTGCCATCTCTCCAGCTTGAGTGCTGGGGACGAATAAACACTAGAATACGATGCTAGTCACGAAGAAGTGCTGTGATAAGGATGTAGAGTAAGTATTATTCTGCCACTCAGCTACACACACACACACACACATACACACACACACACACATTTTATCCAATTCACCACTCCCCTCTCTCCTTCAAGGAAAAACATATTGAATAAAACATGAGACGAACTGAAATGAGGGTGTAGTGTAAGGTGAGTGGATGTGATTGGTGAGGTAAAGGGACATGAGAGGTAAGGTAAGGTGAGGTGAGGTGGAGTGACGTAAGGTGAGGTGAGGTGCAGTGTGACCCAGTTTTCCTCCGCCATGACAGTTTGAGGAGAATACAGAAAGAATCTGCACTCCTCAAATATTGGGTCTGGCGAGGAAGAGGAAGAGGAGGAGGGAAGAAGAGGGAGGAGGGAACGAGAGAAGGGAGGAAGGAGGGAGAGGAAAGAAAAGGGAGCACAGGAGGGGAGGAGAAAGGAAACGAGAGGAAGAGAAGAAAAAAGGGGTGAAGATGGAAGGAAGGGGGAGGAAGAGAGCAATAATGGAGAAGGATTGAAATGGAGAGAAGAGAGAAAAAAGTGGGGAGGGAAGATGAGGAGGGAGGGAGGGAGGGAGGGGGAGGAGAGAAGTTCCATTTGAGACAGTAAACATAACTTGTGAGTAGGAAGGGTGAAGAGGTGACAAGATAGCGAGGGAGGGAGGGAGGGAGGAAGAGAAGGAGGATGGATGGATGGAGGAAGAGAAGGAGGATGGATGGATGGAGGGAGAGGTAGGTAGACAGATAAAGGGATAGATAAATGAATACTTAGTGGATGCATGGAGATGGATGGATGGATGAATGCATGGATGGACAGATGTACATATTAACAAACACAGACAGATATGTATATAGACTGATTGACAAGTATACAGAAATAGAAGGATAGAAATGCAGATAGATAAACGGATAGACAAACAGACAGACAGATAGATACACAGAGACAAACAGACGGAAGGATGGGTGGACGGATAGATGAATGAATGATAAATGGATGGATGAATGGACGGATAGACCGAGCATTAGACAGTGAAGGAACAGACAGGCAAAATGAAGGAGTGGATAGAAGGACAGAGAAGGAATACATAAATGTGCTATGCCTTGTGTGTGTGTGTGTGTGTGTGTGTGTGTGTGTGTGTGTGTGTGTGTGTGTGTGTGTGTTTTGCAATCGTCTTGTACTACCACAAGAATTACTTCCTCGTCTATTGCCTTCCAGAAAAGAGTTTTGCCTTCCATTTTCTCCATTTTTTTCAATGTTCTCTCTCTCTCTCTCTCTCTCTCTCTCTCTCTCTCTCTCTGTCCAAATGGCTATCACGTTATGTCTCTGTCTCTGTCTCTCTCTCTCTCTCTCTCTCTCTCTCTGTCCAAATGGCTATCACATTATCTCTCTCTCTCTCTCTCTCTCTCTGTCCAAATGGCTATTACAATATTTTTTTGATAGTGCAGTACACATTTCTACACACAGCACACGTATGTACCATATTTCCTTAATTACACACACACACACACACACACACACACACACACACACACACACACACACACACACCTATCCAGCACCTCGCCCCTCCACCCCCCCCCCACTACCACCACCAATAGAGTCATCACGAATTCTAGTTCATGGTCTGGCCCGCCAGGTGTCCATAGCGTCGTTCTCAGAAAATGGGGACAAGGGACGGTAGGGAGCAACCGGTTACGGATATATATATATATATATATATATATATATATATATATATATATATATATATATATATATATATATATATATATATATATATATATATATGTTCCTTAGCTTAAACTTCACTTGAAAGTAATTTTCATTATTCTGTGTATATATAAAGATGCAATATCTAATATTGTGTGAATGCTGCAAAGTTTGTATGGAAATTTAACAAATACCAATTTAGGGCCCGTTCACACATTCTGGACCAGCCAGTGGTTACTGAAGTGAATTATTATGTACCCAGAAACTATGGTAAGATTGTAATAGGTAATATAAACGCATGTCACAGTCTGTGAATACTGATATATATTGGCCAAGATATGAAATGAGGAATCTTCTGGCATCTTTATGCAGATGCCTGCCACGCGCCAGGCACACGATTATCATTATAGGGAATCTCGGACCGTCAACACAAACAAAACGATTCTCAGGCACTGAATTGAATCGAAATATTTATTGTTGCAAAGGTACAGAGTGCTAATACTAATCAGTATCCTTCCATGGCTGAAGTTAGATGCTGGGCGAAATTTCCCTCAGCTAAGGAACCAAAACGACGAAATCTCTGGGAATATAGATGGAATGGAGGATAGAAGGCTACGAGATTCCATGCAGCATGCTCAAGACATTTTACTGACTAGATAGGTAATTGGTTATCATCCCAGTTTGTTAATAAACGGGGATCTGGGAATACCAATAATTTTCCCATTAACACAAACTGTCTCGATTCACCTACACTCTTGCCATCAGTTAGCTTAACTTCATCCAGTAAATCGTGATGTTGAAGAGTTTCTCACTAGCTGTATTAGTTTTCCTTACTATATCCCGAATGAGGTATTGCCTAAGCTGTGCAACAGTCCATTTTTCAAACGAATTTGGCTTCATACTGCACTGGGTGAATCACGCTGCCGGTGTCGTATGCACGGAGTGATATGCTGGAAGTTACCGTTCCCTTCTCTTTAGCCTAAAATAAACTAACCTTACCTAACCTGACCTTATCTTAGATCAGCCTAATTAAACTTAAACTAAACTAACCTTAATTCACGAAATGACTGATTTCACAATCTGCCTGATACATAAATATTATAATAGCAGCATAGCAGACGACACGCGGGGTCGGTCAGCTGGGCTGGGTTTGTTTTTGTTCAAGCCGAAAACACATTGCAGTATAAGTGCGAGATACTACATACTGTGTTACTAAGATTAGGAGATGACTGTCATGTAATGGAACGTACTGCAACGAAATACTTGGACGAATTCACTGAATGCTTCTGCTGGATTTAAAGAAAAATGAGTGAGGTATATACCGAGTATATCCCAAGACGAACGCGCTCAACAACGAACACAAGGACAAAGAAGTTATCGTACAATACCGCATGTATATTGCATGTTATACAGAAAATAAAAATGAGAAAAATACGTTCGTCAGAAATATATAGAAATATATACATATATACGGACATTTCGAGTTGTCTACAATTTTAATTTTTTGTCCGGAAGCTACACTATGGACACCTGGCGGGCTAGACCATGAACTAGAATTCATGATGACTACCCAGCCAACTTATCGCCTGACTAATTACTCATTAACACTCATTAATTACAGGCACAGGGAATTGGCAGGGGTTGTTATGTTATTGGCGTGTCACAATGCTTCATAATGTTACCTGTTTTACTGACAATATGCTGAACGAAACGATACGAGATTAATATATATTTTGTCATTCTGGTTAGGACTGTCATTTTGAATTGGTGTGCTAACTTACTGCGCCAGTTTCACTTAATAATAATAATCATCATCATCATCATCATGTTAGTTACTACTACTACTTCTACTACTACTAGGCTACGACTACTACTACTATGACTACTGCTACTACTAATGATGATGATAATAATAATAATAATATAATTATAATAATAATAATAAAATTAGTTACTACTACTACTACTACTAATAATAATAATAATAATAAAATAAAACGGGTGTTACTGATAACTCGGTGAACAAAAATCAATGGGAATGCCATTATAAACCATTGGCGTTTCAGATTGCTATGGTTACTGATGGTGGGGGGTGAGCGATAATATCCGGGAACTACATTACACATCAACTGCCGTTTCAAATTGTTTAGTACAATAGACAAGCGATTTATCAGGGAGGGGAAGTGAACGATAATTGTAAAGCAGGTAACATAAAGACAAACTCACCTGGAGGTAATACACAGCCATATAATGTGTCCATAAAAACAGTGTAACGTTTAGTATTCCATTCGTTTGGCTTAATACAATGCAAAGACAACATTTTATTATGCACTGAAATTATTGTATACTGATGACGCTCTGTCAGTTAAGTTATTCATTTATGTTATTCATACGGGTATCGGAGCCTCCGATGGTCGGGTGGGTAGCGTATGGGTCTACCAATCCTTGTAACCGGGGTTCAGTACCACCCAGGGGCGGACATTTAACCCTTTGGCTGCTGTGGGTGCACCTGGGGAGTTTATCCAGCATAACACCAGGTGACTGTGTGTGTGTGTGTGTGTGTGTGTGTAAACTGGGCCACGTAACAAGCCCTTCTGCCACCTGTTAGACAAGTAGGTGAGAGTAAACACAAATTACTTCACCAAGAGAAGTTACGATGCTCAACAGAATAAATTAAAGGCAACAGGACTTCCTTTCCAAAGAGGCCACAAGTCAG
The DNA here is from genome assembly GCF_032717465.1 of Coenobita brevimanus. NCBI lineage: Eukaryota > Metazoa > Arthropoda > Malacostraca > Decapoda > Coenobitidae > Coenobita > Coenobita brevimanus. The sequence goes on from NC_137003.1 coordinate 2,511,144, forward strand.
TGTGAAGGGGGTAATGGAGACTGCCTGTACCCGCTGCCTAACAACACCTGCCTCACACACAACACCTGCCTCACACACAACCCCTGCCTCACACACAACACCTGCCTCACACACAACATCTACCTCACACACAACACCTGCCTCACACACAACACCTGCCTCACACAACACCTGCCTCACACACAACACCTGCCTCACACACAACTCCTGCACCACACACAACACCTGCACCACACACAACACCTGCCTCATACACAACACCTGCCTCACACAGCACCTGCACCACACACAACACCTGCACCACACACTACACCTGCCTCACACACAACACCTGCCTCACACACAGGTAATAAACACGTCTGGGCACTGTCGGTAAACAATAACAAAATATCATGGGGTTGAGAGCGTTAATACTGACAGTCTAATTACGCCGTTTTGCTCTAGTTTCTTTATAATTATCAATCCATTCATTACCACAAGTGTAAAGACAAAAAATTAATCAATATACAAACAAAAGACAATAATCAAGAAATATATACAAAGACAGTAAATCAGGAGCACGGTAAAAATATGAAGACAAAGAACATGGGAAGAGATCGACGATAAGAAAAGGTTGATTTAACATACATACATGACCGAAAAGAAGGTGAAAGAAGAACAGAAAAAACTGAGACAGAAATGACTGAAAACCGAAAGAAAGAAAGAAAGAAAAGAAAGGCTGAAGGTAGGCAAAGAAACGGAAAGAAAAATACAAACAAAAGGCAATGAATACACACACAAAGCGACAGAAAGTATAACAGCCTAAACAACAAAACAAAGTTTTAAAAAGGCAGACGTAAAAGACTTGAGAGAGAGAGAGAGAGAGAGAGAGAGAGAGAGAGAGAGAATGATCAAATAAACAAGACAGATACAAGATTATTTCCCTTTCCCTTCCCCTCCCAAGTCCAACACACAAACTGCTGATTCCCTGCCTTGCCCTTCTTTACCCTCCCTTACCCTCCCCTCCCCTACCCTACTCAACCCTATGCTGTCCTGCCCTGTCCTACCCTACCCTTCCCTGTCCTACTTTACCCTGTCCTGTCCTGCCCTGCCCTGCCCTAACTAAGTTCCCATCCACTCCTTCCTACCCACTCCTTTTCTATTCATATTCTCTTTCCTTCCCTCCAGGCCTCGCTAAAACACCGCTGATTTAGCTTTTAGCACGCAAGACACTGGTATCTCTCTCTCTCTCTCTCTCTCTCTCTCTCTCTCAATTGGCATAATCTGTGGGGCGGCCACGCGTCAAATTAGTCCAATCAGCAAGAAAGGGATGTGGAAAGGGGAGGTGAAGAGCAGCATTGAAAAAGTGTGTGTGTCGGGGTGGAGGAAAGAGACAGAAGGAATGGAGGGAAGAGATAGGAGGGATGGAGGAAAAGTAGGAGGGGTGGAGGAAAAGAGTAGAGGAGAGGACACGTAAGGAAAAGACTTAATCCTCTTAGGAAGGACAGTCACTCCTAAGCTGAATAAAATCGTCTGACGGATGCAGATATGAAGGGAATAAGATTGATAATGTCCTGAACAGTGCTAATAAATTTATCATTATCCCAGGCCTCTTTCCACTATGGCAATGGCTGGGTAAGATTTATAAAATATAGGAAGAGGATATTATGCAAAGACTATCATGAGACTGTCCCGAGACTGGTTAAATGGTCAATACTCTACGGTGTGAAAATCCCAATTTCACTGCACTGGTGAGTCACATTTATAGGTTGTTGGATCCCTCCCTTATCATGTATTAGTGGGAAGTTATTCTATAATGATGATGATGATGATGATGATGATGATTTCCACGTAGGTCATCAACAAAGACAACATCAGCAATAACAAAAAAAAAAAATTAATAGCTGTGTCAATGTAAAAAAGAAAAAACTATGGACTGCCATGAAAGTTGGAAAGAGAGAGAGAGAGAGAGAGAGAGAGAGAGAGAGAGAAACACCACCAAGCCTTCCATTTCCTTAAAACGTCCTAAAAACCGTAAAAACTTGCTGCAATTGGCTGGACGTAATTTAATGCAGGACTAATTTGAACATTCCCATGAAGTTTTCCTCAATATTATCAATTTACCAGAGTGCTGTGGAAACTACATTACTCTCTCTCTCTCTCTCTCTGAACTAAGCCTCCACCAGACCCAGCCAGCCGTCATCCAAACACCAGCACTAACACCACCACACCAGACCCAGCCAGCCGTCATCAATACACCAGCACTAACACCACCACACCAGACCCAGCCAGCCGTCATCCAAACACCAGCACTAACACCACCACACCAGACCCAGCCAGCCGTCATCAAAACACCAGCACTAACACCACCACACCAGACCCAGCCAGCCGTCATCAAAACACCAGCACTAACACCACCACACCAGACCCAGCCAGCCGTCATCAATACACCAGCACTAACACCACCACACCAGACCCAGCCAGCCGTCATCCAAACACCAGCACTAACACCACCACACCAGACCCAGCCAGCCGTCATCCAAACACCAGCACTAACACCACCACACCAGACCCAGCCAGCCGTCATCAAAACACCAGCACTAACACCACCACACCAGACCCAGCCAGCCGTCATCCAAACACCAGCACTAACACCACCACACCAGACCCAGCCAGCCGTCATCAATACACCAGCACTAACACCACCACACCAGACCCAGCCAGCCGTCATCCAAACACCAGCACTAACACCACCACACCAGACCCAGCCAGCCGTCATCCAAACACCAGCACTAACACCACCACACCAGACCCAGCCAGCCGTCATCCAAACACCAGCACTAACACCACCACACCAGACCCAGCCAGCCGTCATCAAAACACCAGCACTAACACCACAACACCAGACCCCAATTACACACCAACGTATTCTAAATGCATCTGGACACTTGCTAACACCACTTCCTTAGCGATTCATTCTGCACAATACACCCCAGTACACCTTAGCGATTCATTCTGCACAATACACCCCAGTACACCTTAGCGATTCATTCTGCACAATACACCCCAGTACACCTTAGCGATTCATTCTGCACAATACACCCCAGTACACCTTAGCCATTCATTCTGCACAATACACCCCAGTACACCTTAGCCATTCATTCTGCACAATACACCCAGTACACCTTAGCCATTCATTCTGCACAATACACCCCAGTACACCTTAGCCATTCATTCTGCACAATACACCCCAGTACACCTTAGCCATTCATTCTGCACAATACACCCAGTACACCTTAGCCATTCATTCTGCACAATACACCCAGTAGCCTCATGTATGGCACTGATCAAAACTAGGTCCATATTAACACGATAAAAATATACGTGAAAAAGAATGTTAGAGTTTAATAGGCAAAATAAATCGTTAAGTTAATGGTGCTAACACTAACTATAAATAAATAAATAAATAAATAAATGGCAAGGTGTAATATGCAAACTAAATCGCTGAGGCAGAGGCGCTACACAGCCTCCTACGCCACACAGAAAACGGCACAAAGCTCTAATATTATTCAGTATTGACGGTTCGGTGAGGTGAGGGTGTGAGACGCCTTATATTTGTGGAGGAAAGGACTGTTGGGCACCAGGGAACGGACTGTATAGGTGATGAGAGAGAGAGAGAGAGAGAGAGAGAGAGAGAGGAAAAGGGGTAGTTATGGAAATGAGTGAGGGAAGGGGAGTGAGGGGAGTAAAGTGAGGATTTACTTAATGAGGCAAGAGGGGAGAGAAGAGGGGAGAGGGGACAGACCAAGTGTGGAAAGGGAGGGATTAGAGAGGGGAGGGAGAGAGGAGGGAAGGTGAGATTGAAGGAATGGAGGGAGGGGAAAGAGTGGAGGGAGAGAAAAGAGAGGGGAGGGAGGGAAATGGTGAGAGACGGAGTGTGGGGAGGTAAGGAAGAAACAGGGGAAGGAGAGAGAGGAGGGAAGGTGAGACAGTGTGGAGAGGGAGGGAAGGTGAGACAGTGTGGAGAGGGAGGGAAGGAAGAGGGAAGGGAGAGAGAGGGAGGGAAAATATGGCACGAGACAGGAAAAGAAAGCACGCGAAAAGAGAAGTAAGGGAAGGAGAGAGAGAGAGAGAGAGAGAGAGAGAGAGAGAGAGAGAGAATACTGGGGTGGTGAAGTGTTAGAATAATCCAGTTGTGGTCGTTATGGGGTGTGACACGTCTTTACGTTCTCTCTCTCTCTCTCTCTCTCTCTCTCTCTCTCTCTCCCTTCTTTTCCTTCTCTCCATCCTTTCCTTTCTTCTCCCCTACCCACATCCTCTTTCTCCTCACATCTTATTGCTCCTTTCCTTTATTCCCACCTCTTTATGTGCCTTAATATTTCCTCCCTTCTTTCTCTCCCTCCCTTCTCTCTTTTATCTCTCCTTTCATCCCCTCTTCTCCTTTCCTCTCTCCCCTCTTCCCCTTCCTCCATGCTATTACTCTGCTTCCGTCTCTGTTTGGTTCCTTTCTCCTTTGTTCTCTCATGGCCTCCTCCTCCATTCTCTTCCTCTCCTGTTTTCCTTCTCTTCCCTCCTGCTAACTATTTCCTGCTGCCTTCTGCTGGAGGGACAGGGGAGTGACGGGTGGGTGGAGGGAATATTCCAGCTATAATTTTTTTTTCCACTCACGGAACAGATACCATAGTCACTGGTTCCACTTTAACAAACAGCCTTGAATAAATCGCCAAGAAAGAGGTGTTAGAGAATCTTCAAAACAGGGTAGAATCGGGCCGTGTGATGTAGCGTCAGTGTCACTCTGCTATGGTCACTGCCACACCCGACACTGACGTATTGTGGGGGTTTATCACACTGTCACTGCCACTGATACAACAAAGGCCATAATCAAGCTACTGGTAGGTGGGCAGGTAGGTTCGTGTATAGGTAGGTAGGTAGGTTGGTGTGTAGGTAGGTAGGTAGGTTGATGGATATGTAACTAGAAAAATCAGAACTAGTACGAAGTCTGCCGGATGAAGATGTGTAGATAATTAGACAGGTACAGAGGTAAGTAGGGAGGGAGGTATGTAGGAAGGCAGGCTAGGAGGTAGGTAAGTGGGAGGTTTGTATATGGGTGAGGTAATACAAGGAAATGAGGGAAGAATATGAAACAGACGAATCACATTTAACGCAGAAAAGAAAGACGAGGGAAAAAATGTAAAAAAAGGGGAGGGGGAGAGAAACAGTAGAGGAAAGAGGATGAGACACAGCAAAAGCAATTAAGGACGGTGGTAAAAATTCATGTAAGGAAGACGAGGCCAAGACAGCCTAAACTACCCTCTTAATGACCTCCTGGACACAGGCGTAACTAGTTCTCAGAAATTGTCATTCCATAATTTCCTGTGTCCACCTCCACCAAACCTCGTCACCGCAATGACACCTTTCTGTATTTTTTTACTCTTCTTGTTATAGGAGAAAGGTATGAAAGCAATTATGGCCCCACTCATACCTGTTAACTTACACCTGCCCATCATAACACGGTGTTCTGGCCCTACCCTACTTCCAACCATCCACACCAAGCTTCTGTGACGTACAATACACCTGTCCATTTTAACAGGGTGTATTGGCCCTACCCTTCTTAACCCACCCACACCAAGCTTCTGTGACGTACAGTACACCTGTCCATCATAACAGGGTGTATTGGCCCTATCCTTCTTCACCCACCCACACCAAGCTTATTATATTTCTAATGGTCCGATTTTTTTTTTTTTTTTTTTTTTTTTTTTCACCTTGAGCTATACGTTTTGAGCAGGAGGAGTTGAACAAAGTGTTCATCATGCCTCACTACTACAGGTCCTTTCTACTGCAGGCTTAGCATCGTGGGCTGGTGGCCTGAATAAACAAAACAGACATGATGGTGATGGCATTAATAACTTAACCCTTTTACTACCATGACTTAGTTATATTTTATTCCTGCTTACCCAGACGATTCTATCAAGCTTACGAGAGCCTTTTAGAACTGGAGCTGTTAAATACACCCTTCCTTAACACCTTCACTACAAGAGGTGTTTCCCAAGCTGTATGCAATCGTATGGGGGATAGTCTCCCCTCTCCCGGTGACGACTCGAGGTGCCTGGAACCACTGTCTGACTCTCTTCTTCTTCATTTCTGCAACATTCGCGGCCTTTCATCTAACTTTCGCTCTGTTGAGCACCACCTCTCCTCCTCTAAACCTCACCTTCTTTTTCTAACGGAGACTCAGCTGTCTGAGGCAACTGACAGCAAACCCTTTTCTGTATCCTCCTACTTTCTCTATACTCATTTCAAAGCCAAAGGTGGCTGTTGTGTATACATACGCAACGACTTATCTTGCTCTCGTGTTCCTGAACTTGATTCTTCTGAATTCTCCACTCTCTGGCTTCGGCTTTCCTGTCATTCTCTGACTAAATATATCTGTGCTGTTTACTTATCCCCTAATTCTACTGACTATCAAAAATTCTTCGACTATCTTACTTCTACGATGGAACACATTCTGTCCATTTCTCCTTTCTCTGAAATCTCCATTCTTGGAGATTTCAATGTTCACCACCACCTTTGGCTCTCCTCTCCTTTCACGGATCCACCTGGTGAACAAGCCTACATCTTTTCTATCCTTAATGACCTAGAGCAGCTTGTACAGCACCCTACCCGTATCCCTGACCGCCTTGGAGAAAGCTCCAACATACTTGACCTCTTCCTCACAACCAATCCTTCTGCTTACTCTGTTAATCTTTTCTCTCCGTTGGGCTCCTCCGATCACAACCTTATTACCTTAACCTGTCCTATCGCTCCAGTACGACCTGCGGACCCTCCAGGGAAACGTCGTCTCTGGCATTTTGGAGCTGCGGACTGGGAGGCCCTCAGGCAGTACTTCTTTGATTTTCCCTGGAATGATTATTGCTTCCATGGCCGTGAGCCATCTGAGTGTGCCTTGCGCATTACGGAGGTTATTCTCTCGGGCATGGAAGCATACATTCCTTTCTCATATCCTTTGACTAACGCAAGAAAGCCTTGGTTTAATCACGCTTGTTCTAATGCTGTCCGCAACAAGGAGAGGGCCTACAAAAGGTACCGGAGCCAACCCACCCCTGAATCACATAATCTTTACGTTTCTGCCCGGAATCGTGCTAAGTCTGTTCTTCGCTCTACTAAAAATAATTTCATCCATACTAAATGCTCTCAACTCTCCAACTCGAATTCTTCTCGCTCCTTCTGGCACCTTGCCAAAAATCTTTCTAACAACTTTACCTCATCATCCTTCCCTCCTCTTTTCTACTCTGATGGTTCTGTAGCTATTTCTTCTACTGATAAAGCAGATCTCTTCGCACAGACTTTCTCCTCCAATTCCACCTTAGACGATTCCGGTGCTGTTCCTCCATCACTTACCCCCTCTGACTTCCTCATGGCTGACATTAAAATTTCTTCAGTTGATGTATTTTCTGCCATTACTGGCCTCAGTACTAACAAGGCATATGGGCCTGATGGAGTCCCTCCTGTTGTTCTCAAAAACCGTGCTTCTGTGCTTACACCCTGCCTAGGCAAACTATTTCGCCTTTGTCTGTCAACTTGTACCTTTCCTTCTTGCTGGAAGTTTGCTTTCATTCAGCCAGTCCCAAAGAAGGGTGACCACTCCCAACCCTCCAACTATCGTCCAATTGCTTTAACGTCCTGTATTTCAAAAGTTTTCGAGTCAGTTCTTAATAAAAAAATTTTAAGGCATCTTTCCTATCACAACCTTCTTTCCGATCGTCAGTATGGGTTCCGTCAGGGACGCTCCACTGGCGATCTTCTCACCTACCTTTCAGACTCCTGGTCATCCTCCTTTCGGGACTTTGGCGAAAGCTTTGCCATTGCACTTGACATCTCAAAGGCTTTCCATCGAGTCTGGCATAAATCTTTAATTTCCAAACTGCCCTCCTACGGTTTCTATCCTTCTATCTGTGCCTTCATCGCTAGCTTCCTTTCTGGTCGTTCTATAGCCGCTGTCGTAGACGGCCATCGTTCTTCTCCTAGATCTATCAACAGTGGTGTTCCTCAGGGCTCTGTCCTATCACCAACTCTCTTCCTTTTATTCATCAATGATCTTCTAAGCTGTACATCTAACCCTATCCACTCATACGCTGATGACTCCACCCTTCATCTTTCCATTCGGTTCCCGCAACGCCCATCTCAACAGTTACTTCAAGAAACAAGGGATGAGGCTATGGCACACCTAATGTCTGACTTGGCTCATATCTCTGACTGGGGTAAAAATAATATGGTTGTCTTTAATGCATCTAAGACTCAGTTCTTACACCTATCAACCCGACAAAATCTTCCACAGGTATACCCACTAATGTTTAATAATATTCAGATTAATCCTGCATCATCCTTGAACATGCTTGGGGTTTCATTTACTCGGGACTTATCGTTGAAAGATCATATTACATCTCTTGTAAAATCTGCTTCCAAGAGATTGGGTGTGCTAAGCCGACTCCGCTCTTTCTTTACCCCTGCACAATTGTTGACTCTATACAGGGGTTTTATCCGCCCCTGTGTGGAGTACAACTCTCATGTGTGGGGAGGCTCCCACATACAGCTCTTCTCAATAGGGTGGAGTCAAAGGCTTTTCGTCTCATTAACTCTCCTCCTCTTACTGACTCCCTTCAACCTCTGTCTCTTCGCCGCACTGTTGCATCTTTATCTCTTTTCTATCGCTACTTTAATGGTCACTGCTCCTTTGAACTGTCTGCTTGCATTCCTCCACCTCTACGACGGGCGCGTAGCACCCGTCTGGCAGCAAACTCTCATCCCTTTTCTGTCCAACTCTCTAATGCAAGAGTTAACCGTTACTCCCAGTCTTTCATTTATGCAACAGGTCAGCTCTGGAACTGTCTCCCTCTGTCTGTATTTCCTCCTGCCTATGATCTCCAGTCTTTCAAACGTAGTGTGTCCAGGCATCTCAAAATGATCGGATCTTGAATTTGGCTCTCTATTGTATTTTGTTTTTCTCTTGGAGGGAACTGTTACTGCGGGCTCATGGCCTTTGGTTCCTTCTTCCTCGCATAAAAAAAAAAAAAAAAAAAAAAAACATTCGTGAGAGCAGCTCACCTAAAGCAAACCTGTTCTCTTCTTGTTTACCTTATTTTACTTTTTATTCCTGGCTAATGTATTGAATTTTTTTTGCATTTCTAATCTCTGTTTCCTTGCGTTCTTCTCTCTCTCTCTCTCTCTCTAACAAAGTAGACAGGCATGTTATTAATTTGATATTCAACAGGTGTGCGACTTACCCTTCCTCCTCAGTTTCCTCCCCCCGTACCCCTATGTGTGTGTGTGTGTGTGTGTTAATTTTGCTTGTTCTTTCACCTATCTGTTGTTCCTCTCTGCCATTTTCTCCCCTCCTTGTATCTTGCCATTTTTCTTCGGCACTCCCACCTTTTTTCCTTCTCGTCCCTTTCACTTACCTTCCTACCCACCCTCTCATATCCATAATGTAAGCCCCAGTCAGCGCCCCCTCACAAGCGGCATAAAATGCTATGGTTACCCCTTTAAATTAATCACAGAAAAGGGGAACCAAAACAATAACAACCTGGCGCCATCTTTGTTCAGCGTTCGCGGGTTTATGACAGTCGTCTGTTTTAAGGTATTTCGTGACAGCGATTTATTTTGTGTAAAACACCTTAACACTGTCTCGTGTGTTATTCAGTGAATTAATCTGATATAATTTTCGACAGAATCATACAATACATTATTTAGGTGAAACAAGGCCAGAAGACCTCTAAACCGGGGACACGGCGGCTTTGGTGCAGCAACGGCATCACCACAGGAACACAATGGTGGCCAATAGGCCGTCGCAGGAGCACAGAAGTGGTCAAAACAGCCCTCAGAGGACATCAATATGGTGTCTTCCTCTATATTTCACACACACACACACACACACACACACACACACACACACTGACTGGTAAATGTAAAGCCAGTGTGTTTGCAACACTCTACACACACAGCCACACACATGTCACGAACAATGCTGTGGTAGGCGTACAGGTGACCAAAGCACCTCCTCAGAGGACATCGGTCTGGACCAAACTTCCAATGTTAGCTATTAGCTTAATTTTATTCTTGTACACAGGCTACTTGATAATGTATTCAGTTTAGCAGAGCACCCTAGTGGTCAAGGGATTAATGAAGGCTGTGTCTAACACCTATATTTTCAAAAGTATCCTAAGCTGAATAAAATATTGTGAGTTTCTCAGAATAAAACACAAAGTACAAACAAACACACACGTACCGTCCCAAAGTCTGACGAATACATAGTGGAAAAAATCGAAATAATCTGGGGAGGCGGTGGCTGAATCGGTAGAGAGACGGCCTGCAGTCCTGATGGACCCAGGTTCGAATCCCGGCTGGGGCAGGGAACAGTTTAAGGATTTGAATTTCATAACAGCAGACTTTCCTGATCTACCAGATGACCCGCCGACATGTCGTAAAAATACCCCCGCTAATACCAATACACCAGTCCTGTATGAGACAGCCCTAGCATGTATTCAATATTGACAGTGGGTGTTAGCGCCGAAGTGGTGACATGTAGAGGTGTGTGGTATGTAGGAGGACTGCTGGGCCTTGAGAGCAGGCTGTGAAGCCTATCCCAGAGTCGGACACACACACACAAAAAAAAAAAAAAAAAAAAAAAAAAACACTAGTCGAGATAAGGGTTTTCACTGTATTTCGTCAGTTGTACATTTTCTTCAGTCACCCTTGACTTAAACCATTACGGGTTATGGTAAAATGTGGCTGACTTAATTACTGCATGTGGTACTGGGTCATTAAGGTTAAGTGGACGTGATGTGTGTGAGAGAGAGAGAGAGAGAGAGAGAGAGAGATGGGGGATAGTGAAGAGAAAGGAGGAAGAAATGATCAGAAAACTAAGTAACAGAGAGGAGAGGGAAAGAGGGGGGAAAAATGAACATAAAAGATGAGAAGAGGGAGAAAAATGAGAGTGAATTTGTTACAATGTCGGCTGAGGTGGTTATGGCCGACTGTTGGTGGGGAGAGAAAGGAGGAGGGGAAAGAGAAAAGAGAGGTGCGAGGGAAGAGGGAGAAGAAAGAGTTGTGGAGGAAAATAGGGAGGCAGGAGGGGAGGGAAGGGGAGGGAGGGAGAAGAAAACTGAAGGATGGAGAGGAGAATGAGATTTGCGGTGAAGATGGGGAGGTTACGAGAGGGAAGGGAAGAAGGAAGAGAGGTGGGGGAGGAAAGGGAAGAAGGAAGAGAGGTGTGAGAAGGAAGGGAAGAAGGAAGAGAGGTGAGAAAGGGAAGGGAAGAAGGAAGAGAGGTGAGAGGGAGGGGAAGAAGGAAGAGAGGTGAGAGGGAAGGGAAGAAGGAAGAGAGGTGGAGGGAAGGGAAGAAGAAGAGAGGTGTGGGAGGGAGGGGAAGAAGGAAAAGAGGTGTGGGAGGGAAGGGAAGAAGGAAGAGAGGTGTGGGAGGGAAGGGAAGAAGAGAGGTGTGAGAAGGAAGACAAGTGAGAAAGGGAAGGGAAGAAGGAAGAGAGGTGAGACGGAAGGGAAGAAGGAAGAGAGGTGGAGGGAAGGGAAGAAGAAGAGAGGTGGGGAAGGAAAGGGAAGAAGGAAGAAAGGTGAAGAAGGGAAGGGAAGAAGGAAGAGAGGTGGGGGAGGGAAGGGAAGAAGGAAGAGAGGTGTGAGAAGGAAGGGAAGAAGGAAGAGAGGTGTGAGAAGGAAGGGAAGAAGGAAGAGAGGTGTGAGAAGGAAGGGAAGAAGGAAGAGAGGTGGGGAAGGAGGAAGAGAGGTGGGGAAGGAGGAAGAGAGGTGGGGAAGGAGGAAGAGAGAGGTGGGGAAGGAGGAAGAGAGGTGTGAGAAGGAAGGGAAGAAGGAAGAGAGGTGAGAAAGGAAAGGGAAGAAGGAAGAGAGGTGAGAGAAGGAACGGAAGAAGGAAGAGAGGTGAAAGAGGGAAGGGAAGAAGAAGAGAGGTGTGGGAGGGAAGGGAAGAAGGAAGAGAGATGGGGGAGGGAAGGGAAGAAGGAAGAGAGGTGTGGGGAGGGAAGGGGAGAAGGAAGAGAGGTGTGGGAGAGAAGGGAAAAGGGAAGAGAGGTGGGGGAGGGAAGGGAAGGAGGAAGAGAGATGTGGGAAGGAAGGGAAGAAGGAAGAGAGGTGAGAAAGGGAAGGGAAGATGGAAGAGAGGTGAGATGGAAGGGAAGAAGGAAGAGAGGTGGAGGGAAGGGAAGAAGAAGAGAGGTGTGGGAGGGAAGGGAAGAAGGAAGAGAGGTATGGGAGGGAAGGGAAGAAGGAAGAGAGGTGTGGGAGGGAAGGGAAGAAGAAAGAGAGGTGAGAGAGGGAAGGGAAGAAGAAGAGGGGTGTGGGAGGGAAGGGAAGAAGGAAGAGAGGTATGGGAGGGAAGGGAAGAAGGAAGAGAGGTGTGGGAGGGAAGGGAAGAAGGAAGAGAGGTGGGGGAGGGGAGGGAAGAAGGGGAGAGATGTGGGAGGGACGGGAAGAAGGAAGAGAGATGGGGGGAGGGGAGGGAAGAAGGAAGTGAGGTGAGGAAGGGAAGGGAAGAAGGAAGAGAGGTGTGGGAGGGAGAGAAGAGACAGAAGAAAGGAAATGGGAGAATAAAGATAAGAGACAGGAAGCAGAAAGGTAATAGAGACGCGGGGAAGAAAGGCAGGCGACCGAGGAGGGGATTACACAGGATTTCACAGGAAAGCAAACAGCAACAGACCTTATGGTCCTTTCGAGGCTGCTTGTTAGAGAAAACTATGACTACAAGATCTACTCTACATGCTGAAGGATAAGGATAGTAAAGCAAGAAGGCTCCCCCCACCACCAAACCCTCCAGGAAAAAGTGAGAAAAACCACCATGCAGCATGGAAAAACTGACATGGAAATTTTATAGGAAACACTGGAAAGGAAAGTCACATTCTATAATACTTTATCTATAAGCTACCCGATAGAGTAACCTGAAAGAGAAAGTAAACAAATAAAATAATAGTTACGGCATGACATTATAAGCCGGTACATTGAGTTAATGGGAAGTCTGTGGACATAACGTGGAAGCTACACACTGCACAGTGTGGATGTTTAGGGGTGGTGCGGCAGCCTTGCCTGGCGCTTTTAAGGTAGGCAGCAGTCAATCAGGCCCTAGCTCCGTTTGCTCCACTGAGACAAGGAACTCCCCCATGTGGGACAGTACACAAGTTTCATCCTGAAGCAGTGACCCCTGGTACATTAAAAAAATCCCGATGGTGGTCACTTGACTAACATGGACCCTCAGTGATCCACATCCCATCACAGGTCGAAAGTAAGAGTAGTGACCGTTAACTCAGGGTTATCTGTGCAGATCCTAATCTGTGCTTATATTGCTTTCTTTGCATTGGGGAGATTGAAAAATATATAAGACGGGTGTCTTAGATAAAAGGGGACTGCACAGTGCACAGTGTGGATGTGCAATGCACAGAGTGGATGTTTAGGGGTGGTGCGGCAACCTTCCCTGGCGCTTTTTAGGTAGGCAGCAATCAATCAGGCAATAGCTCCGTTCACTCCACTGAGACAAGGAACTCTCCCATGTGGGACAAGTACACAAGTTTCATCCTGAAGCAGTGACCCCTGGTACATTAAAAAAATCCCGATGGTGGTCACTTGACAAACAGGGACCCTCAGTGATCCACATCCCATCACAGGTCGAGAGTAAGAGTAGTGACTGTTAACTCAGGGTTGTCTGTGCAGATCCTAATCTGTACTTACTGTATGTTACCTCATTTGCTTTGGGTAAA
>NC_137003.1:2524994-2577494 GCF_032717465.1 Coenobita brevimanus
ATTCTGTAATCACAATTTCACGCATATATTGACAAAAGGTATGCAAATATAAGTCTTAGAAGTTATATGTGCCTTTAAAAGAAAAAAAAATATGATTAATTCCATATGAATAATCTAAGATTAATAGTTTTATTAAATTAAGAATATGGTATGAATTTTCATATTTCAAATTCATAAAATGCGGATTAACACACAGTTACTATGGGTCAAGTTAGACACGAACCTAACTGAAAACTTAATACTGAAAACATGGGCTAAAAGAGCGAGCCCCTTTTTCACTTTTCGTTTTGCTCATAACTCTCTAGGACAAATAACTATAACCTTGTTATATTAGATAACCGTAGGAACAGTCGCTAACACCACTAATATATTCCAAATATGTCCAAACTTCCGAAACTAACTCTAACATACCTGCTTCTGACTCCCTCAGAATGTAAACAAAAATAGCAGTACACCGGCGCATTCGATAGTAGAAAAATGTATATATTTAATATTGAAATTTTCGTATTAGTTCACAGGTTAAGCAGTTTATAAGTATATTAAATGTTATACTGCAAGTACTACTCTAATATAGCTTAAGCGACATAATTTGAAATTAAAGAAAATACATTATTTCATAGAAAACTTTATGTTTCAAGGGCTAACTACTGTATACAATACGCTTTCTTTCAGGACTGTCTTCTTGCCCACTGCTAAATTTCTCTATGGTATTTGTAAATTGAATTCCTTTCCATATTGCTTGTAAAATTTCTTGAGAATTTCTGTAATATATCAAAATATCTGTAGATTAAGCACAAAATTCTGTATTTCTGTAGATCCTTCCAAAAATCTGTAGAAATACAGAAATTTCTGTAGACCTGGCAACCCTATAAATTAGTAACTGTCTGGAGAAGCTTTGGAGACACGGTACACAGTGAAAGCCTTAGATACATTCATAAGCAAAATATACTTGTAACTGACACTCCTATATACAGCACTTATACTAACACCTTTTCCTAGGCGATTTAGTTTATGACACCTCACTCTTCTATGCTGTTACATAAATCCTTCCAATATCGCCGTACTCTGCACAAATAACGGACAAAAGGATATTAACCACCCAAATCAAAAAATAAATCGCTAAAGAAGAGGTGCTAGGGAGAATTCGAGCCTGAGATGGGGCCAGGATTCCGGGGCTTCAATGTGGTCTGAATGAGAGTGTGGCCCATTTCACTGTGCATGTCCCTGATAGTTCCCTTACTTCATAATTCAGTTTTTATTGTGTATGGCTCAGGATAATAATGAATAATGAAGAAAAAAGATCTAGAGGCAGAGCAGGTGTAATTGTTACCTTATTGGCAGGTTAATTAGTCATTTGGTGGAGGTAATGCTTAAGGTAATCAATCCCCCGGTTTCTTTACTGTTTATTATTTTCTGTCATACCTTATTTTCGTATTCTTTCTGTGTTCCGTTTGTCTTTACTTCATTCTGGGTTCATTTAGCTTTCCTACCTTTTATTCCTTCCTCTCTCTCTCTCTCTCTCCAGCCCGGGAGTAATTAAGTGAATGTTTATGTGTATGTGTGTGTGGGTAAGATAAACATTCCTCCTTATACGGTGGTGTGAAGAGATGGAGGGATGCTGAGAGAGAGTGAGAGAGAGAGAGCGGGGGGGGGGAGATGGTTAAGTACGTGAAAATAATAGCCTAAATAAGCCATGCCACAGACGCCATAAATATTTAACGCCTGACAGAAGGTTTGGTTGTGAAGTGATAAGCAGCTGTGTGAATAAAGATAAAATTATAAACACTAAATCTCACAGACAAGTTAGGTTTAATAAAGTTTGTGAACAGGGCTTTATTTATGACTAGGGAGAAGCATCCAATTAGGTCCCGTCTCGTGGGGTAAGAAGGTTCTCTGACACCTCTTTCTTGCCGATTTATTTTTGGATACTGCTAACCAAAATCGTTTTGTATGTTATTTATGCAGGCTACGGTGATAGTAGAAAGATTTGAGTAACACAGTAGAGGGCAGTAAGGTGTAATCAGCAAAATAAATAGGTTAGGAAGTGGTGTTAGGGAGCTGCCACAACCGACCAGACTTGGGGCCTTAGTGAGGGATATTGCCTTGCTCGATGGGCTCTCACAGGCAAGGATTTTTAGCCAAGCCTCTTGACAAGTGGCCGTTGTGTGTGTGTGTGTGTGTGTGTGTGTGTGTGTGAGAGAGAGAGAGAGAGAATATCTAGGATTTGCCCTTGTCGGCCATAGTTTAGGGAAGGAGTGAGGAGAGGAGGGAGAGAAGGAGGGAAAAGAAAGAGACAAACAGAATAGTGAGTATGATTGTGGTTGAGAGAGAGGAGAGGAGGAAGGAGGAAGGGGGAGGGGAAATGAAGACAAATTTATTGTGGTTGTTGCTCCTTGTGAAAACACACACACACACACACACACACACACACACACACACACACACACGTGTGTAGCAGTAAGCCAAATAAACTAAAATCATCAGGTGTGTATATACACAGTGTGTGCATGGGTATGAGCTGATGGTGATCAGAATACTACGGTAACACTAATGTATCAGACTAGAATGACCTACATCATACTACAGACAATGAAACAGCGTATATATATATATATATATATATATATATATATATATATATATATATAAATATATATATATATATATATATATATATATATATATATATATATATATATATATACACACACATACACACACAGATTGAGAGAGAGAGAGAGAGAGAGAGAGAGAGAGAAAAAAAAAGAGAGAGAGAGAGACAGGGGTGGCACTTGCTTCATCCTGTAAGCCTGAAGTGTCACCCTGGATGTTATGAAGGAGGAAGTGGAGAAGCTGGGGGGGGGGGCAGGAGGTGGAGGAGGAGGAGGAGGAATAAATTATAGAGAAGGATGTAGGAAGAGGACGATGTGAAGGAATAGCAGAGTAAGAGGAGAACCAAGAGCAGAAGAAGAAGTAAAGGAGGAAGAAAGGGATGAGGAATTAATGAGTAAGATGAGGGGAAAAAAAGTGGAAAGTTACGCTCTGAAAAAGGGGGGATGAGAGACGAGGAGGAACAGCAGTGGAAGAGAAAGAAGAAGAGAAGGAGAAGTCTGAGAAGAAGAGGAGGAAAACCTGGAGAGAAATATAAAGGTGCAAAGAGGCCTAATGAAGCAGGGGGAACGGGTTGATTGAGAAAAGGTGATTAAAACAAGAGCTGGAGAGAGAGAGAGAGTATTCAAGCCTTCATTACCTCCCCATCATCTTCATCACACGGTCACATTTAAATAATAATGGCCTTTACAAACTTGTCTGATAACTCGTCCTTACAACCTTCTGTATTTTGCATATCACACACCAGTCCTGTAATTCTTTGTAACTTCCTTCTGTTACCAGGAAATGAAAGAGAGAGAGAGAGAGAGAGAGAGAGAGAGAGAGAGAGGTTGTTCGGACGGTGTGGTGTACTGAATATATAAAATCTCAATCTGGTACAAATGTCTTTCCACCAGACACCAGATATTACCAGATTAATATTTACCACGGCTTTACCAATGCACCCCACCCTAATTAACTCTCTCTCTCTCTCTCTCTCTCTCTCTCTCATCCGGCGTATCATTAGCTGGGACTCTATTAATTAGTGGCGGTGAATGCCGTGCTGCTGCTGCTGCTGGTGATGATGATGATAATGATGATGGTAGATTCGATGGTGTTATTAATGATGGTAGATTCGATGGTGTTATTAATGATGGTAATAACAGAGTTGATGGAGAAGATTAAGGATGAGACGATGATGATGATGATGATGATAATGATGATGATGTTTTTAATGATGGCAATAATAGAGTTGAAGGAGAAGATTAAGGATGGGACGATGATGATGATGATGATGATGATGGTGTTATTAATGATGGCAATAATAGAGTTGAAGAAGAAGATTAAGGATGGGACGATGATGATAATGATGATGGTAAAGGCAACAGAGTACAGGATGATGATAGCAGTGATGACATTAGGTCTTGTGGTGTTGGAGATGGTGACTGTGATTGGGATGATGGTGATAATGAAGATGAGTGACTATCAACAGTGTAAAAAATAACGACTGTGGTGGTAGTGATGATGATGATGATGATGAAGATGATTATGATGATGATGATGATGATAACGTTGATGATGATGATGATGAGGAGGAGGAGGAGGAAGAGGAGGAGGAGGATGGTGGAGTTGATGGTAATATAATAATGATGGTGTTCATAGTGATGGTGATTATGATGATAGTGACGGTGATGACAGTGATGGTGTCTGCTCACTGACTGAAAAGAGATAGGAAAGGAGAGGGAGCGGACAGGGGAGGGAAGAGAGGGGGGAGGGGATGGATGAGGAGGGAGGAGAGGGGAGGGATGGATGAGGAGGGGAGGAGAGGAAAGGAAAGGAAAAGAGAAGGGAGGGGAGAGGCAAGGCGGCGATAAAAGGTGCGAAAAGGGGGGGAGGAATGGGAGGAAGGGAAAGGGGAGGGGAGGGTAAGGAAGCTGAGAGGTAGAGGGGTGTCAGTAATTATGTGTGTGGCGTGTGATGTGAGGGGAAGGGAGGGGAAGGGAAGGGTTTATTGTTTATTGTTAAGGGGGTGAGGGCAGTGCTACAGGTAGAAGGGTGTCAGTAATTATGTGTGTGGTGTGTGCTGTGAGGGGAAGGGGAGGGGAAGGGAGGGGTGAAGTAAGGGGGTGAGGGCAGTGCTACAGGTAGAAGGGTGTCAGTAATTATGTGTGTGGTGTGTGCTGTGAGGGGGAAGGGAGGGGTGAAGTAAAGGGGTGAGGGGGGTGCTACAGGTAGAAGGGTGTCAGTAATTATGTGTGTGGTGTGTGATGTGAGGGGGAAGGGGAGGGGAAGGGAGGGGTGAAGTAAGGGGGTGAGGGGGGTGCTACAGGTAGAGGGGTGTCAGTAATTATGGGTGTGGTGTGGGATATACACGGGCTGCTGGGGCTAAGGAACTAATTAACCTTTGCATTTAATATACTGCTTCTAAAACTTCATTAATACTAAACAGGTGCAACTTTCACTGGCCTGGAACCAATTTAAAACTAGACTCTGTTTGTTTGTCTGTCTGTCTGTCTGTCTGTCTGTCTCTCTCTCTCTCTCTCTCTCTCTCTCTCTCTCTCTCTCTCTCTCTCTCTCTCTCAACACTGCTATCACTTTACTAACACATCGTCCTGGTGGAACACTATATTCACAAACTGAAATTGTGTTTATTGTTAAGCTAAACAGTTGTGGCCCGACTTGGACCCTCTTTAGGTATGGACACTGTTGCCTGTTCACAGTAAACCCACATTTCATCCAACAGGTATAGCGCTGTCATGGCAACAAACACACAACACTTAACATTTAGGACAGTATTTGGTTTGACGCATTATTTACCTTAATTACTGTAGTTCTATCGTGAAATGTGTGTGTGTGTGTGTGTGTGTGTGTGTGTGTGTGTGTGTGTGTGTGTGTGTGTGTGTGTGTGTGTGTGTGTGTGTTCCTCCGAGTCTCTATCCATCCTATTCTCTATCTAATGTAATTCTTGTCCACATATCACTACATATATTTCCCTATCACTGTCTCTTTATCTTTTGTCAACCAATACACTTCCTGTCACATCCTACCTACACCCATCCCGCCTCATCCAATCCCGTCTTTGTCCATTCACTCCTGTCTCATCCTATCATCATCATCATCATCATCACATCCAGACTCAGACCACCATATCCCATCCAGAAATTCATCCCATCCCATCCTATCCCACCTCATTTGGGTTCATCCCTTTTGTTCCATTCCATTCCACCCCATTTCATTTTATTCCATCCTTTTTATCCCATCCCATCTCATACCGTCTCATTTTTTTTTTTTTTTCACGCCCTCTGTTCCATTCCATGCCATCCCTTGCCATTCGCTCACCATGCAGGCTGGCAGCAGGCCATGCATATTCGGCCTCACCACCAGCTCGGTGTTCTGGCGCCCGTACCGAAGGCGAGGCGGCCACCGAAATGACCCCCTGACATTATACACGCTTACACGAATGGCACGAGGAGGGGTTGGGGAGAGGGAGAGGGAGAGAGGGGAAAAGAAGAAGGAAGGGGAGGTGTAGGAGAGGGAAGGAGAAGGATGGAGTAGAAGTTGTAGAAGAGAGGAATGAAGGGAAGGTGTAGGAAAGGGAGACACAAGGCGAGGTATAAAACAAATAATACACAAACATTGTACAAAAAGCGCGGTGTTTCCCCATCAAAACTAATTCACTACTGGCTCACAAACCAACTTCCGCGTGTCATAGCTTTGTCTATCTATCTATCTATCTATAGCCCGACGCCCTAATCCCGCAAAGGGTGGCCGCAGACAAAACGCCTCCAAGTCACTCTGTCACCCACCATTTGACTCCCCTCCCCCAACTCACCCCCTCCCTCATATACCTCTCAACTCCATCCCTCCACCTCATCCTCGGTCTACCCCTCCCTCTCCCTCCCTCCACCTCACCTACATACACCCTCTTAGTCAGTCTTTCATTCTCCATCCTCTCCACATGTCCAAACCACCTCAGTGTATTTCTCCTAATCTTTTCAGCCACATCCACATCTACCCCACAACGTTCCTTCACTTCTTCATTCGTCAACCTGTCCCTCCATGTCACTCCACATGCTCCTCTCAAGTAACTCATTTCCACTGCTCTCACTCTTGACTTGTTCCCCTCTTGCAAGGTCCACGCCTCGCTTCCATACGTCAGGGTAGGGATCACAATACCATCATGCAGTGACTTCTTAACTTCCATACTCACCTCCCTATTTCTCATCACTGCTTTCAGTGTGCCAACAACCTTCCTTCCCTGCTTTGTACCAAGACAAAATATAAACCCTTTCAGACAGAGCACATCTTTTGTATTTTATTCCTGTTGTGGCCAGACGATACTATCCAGTTTAGGGCAAACTCTCTTAATGAACAGTCTTAGTTTTGTTCTTGCTAAACCATACGAATGTATTCAGCTAAGGACAGAATTCCTCGGACAGCAGACTCAGTAAAAGGGAAGGCGTTCAATGAAGCAACCAATAATATTTATTTGTGGCCACCGATACCGGTATGTATAAATTCACAACCATAAACATGAGTAACAAAAACTATATACTAATAAGCAAAACTGTCCACTTATAAAATGATACGTAATATTTAAAACGCCTAGTTGCCACATATGAAAAAAATGGTAAAACAGAAATAAATATATCTCGCCCACGTCCACCTTCGCTGGCTGTGTTACAAATTTCAGAATACTTCACTGTGGATGGAAAAACTCATTGGTCTTTTTAGATATTCATGAAACTGTGGTTTATATATATTGCACTGGTAGTGGTTAGTGTCAGAGTGTGTCGTACAGCAGAGAGAGAGAGAGAGAGACGTACAGCAGACAGCTATCTTTCTACTGTACGTCTCTCTCTCTCTCTCTCTCTCTCTCTCTCTCTCTCTCTCTCACCTACCCCTTCCTCTTTATTCATAATCCTACCATCTCCCTCGCCATACCCTTCTATGCACCTCCCTCCTCACCTTTCCTCCCACACCCTACCCTGCACCTCCTTCCCTCCCACACCCTTTCCTCTCCCCACATCTTCTCTGACTTTCTCCATACCTCCCCTCCTCTCCCCTCCCCTCCCCTCCCCTCCCCTCCCTCCCCCAGCACAACTCGCCCCAAGAGCAGATCACACACGGCCTTGTTTTAAAGTCACGACAAAAATCTATTGCAAAAATCTATATGCAACACAAACTACACAACACAAGGGAAGAAACAGCAGTGAGCCAAGAAGGGTTGGATCCTATCTCTGCACCAACGTCGTAAAAATGTCAGCCAGTCGTAAACCCTGCTGACTCCATGGCTGACTGGCTGACAGATGGCTGGGTTAACCCCTTTTGTCCCTTGTGCTGACTGGCTGACAGATGGCTGGGTTAACCCCTTTTGTCCCTTGTGCTGACTCCATGGCTGACTGGCTGACAGATGGCCGGGTTAACCCCTTTTGTCCCTTGTGCTGACTCCATGGCTGACTGCTGACTGGCTGACAGATGGCCGGGTTAAGCCCTTCTGTCCCTTGTGCTGACTCCATGGCTGACTGCTGACTGGCTGACAGATGGCCGGGTTAAGCCCTTCAATGCCTT
Source organism: Coenobita brevimanus (assembly GCF_032717465.1). Lineage (NCBI taxonomy): Eukaryota > Metazoa > Arthropoda > Malacostraca > Decapoda > Coenobitidae > Coenobita > Coenobita brevimanus. Next base: position 2,533,155 of record NC_137003.1, read on the forward strand.
GAAGTGTTATTTAGGTCTTGTCAACACCACACCATTGTAATCAACACAGGACAAATGTTCAACAGTCAAGGTTGTAATAACATAACATATATCACCGTACTGAAGGGGTTAAGTTAGTCAGTAATCAGTTGCTTTGCCTAACAACTGTTTTATGATAGTATATAAATGAGTATGGATGGTAAAATTAACACCATTCTATCTATGGACATACTGCACACCCAGAAAAAAAAAAAGTTCACGTAATTTTCACTGTAATTCCTTCTCCCTTTCCCCTGTTGGCTAATACTGCTAAGCTGATAAAGGCTCGGAATTTTTCTGTACCCCGTGTGTAGCATCCGATCAACACCCAGACCAGCGCCTCACACCACTAGACCACCAGGCGTCAGTACAGACCACAAACCATTAAAACGTATAACATATTAGTTGATAATTATCCTACAACCAACAGCCCGTCAGGCTAGGGTATTGAGAGGCAGGATGGCGCTGTGTTAATGGCTGCATAAATCGCCAACAGCCTTACCTCACACACGCCTTAAATCTGTGGAGTCAAAGCGTAAACAAAGCAGCGATCATGTTTACTGCCGGGCTGCCTCGTAAAAGATAGGGAAATAAATGTTGGGGCAGGTTTATCACGGCGGCTGCAGGCAAGCACGGCCACCAGGCGGAGGAAAACTGGCGGGAGGGAAAGAGGAGAGAGGGTGACGAAATGTGCGGTGTTGAGGGGATGGGGAGAAGGATAATGAAAAGAAAGTCGTTGAGGAAGGAAGGGGAAAAAAAGTGAAGTAAATGATATGTAAGATCAGTTTATGAATGCATGATCAGAGATGGTGAGAAAGAGGTATGTGAAAAAAGAGCTTCAAAGCAGAGTAAATGAAGAGGAGAGGGGCAGTGAGGAAGATCTGAGTGAGGAAAGAATGAGAGAGAGAGAGAGAGAGAGAGAGAGAGAGTACCGTATAATTATGTTAACTTACTTGGCTAACCACGTTCGTCACTTTTCGGTCTATGTGAGGCTGGCCATCACGTTTGAAGGAAGGAGGAGGACAGAGGAAGGATTAGATGTTGATGAAGTGAATATCAGTATAAGCAACAAGTGTGGGGGACTTAACCCAACGCGCTGGGGCGACATTTTGTGTGTAGGGACTAACAAACATATACAACTGCAAGCAACATGGAAAACAAACACACATTGACCCAGATCATGACACACAACCGTCCATTTACACACCCAGGTCCCTAATTCAGCTGTAGATGCCTTTGTTGGTCACTGCACAATATTACACAACAACACCAGTGAACACTTACCAACGCCTGATGACCACACTGCCACTTAAGGCTATATGTTGTACTGACCTGAAAAAATAAAGTTGCCAATTATTACTCAGTAGCGACTTTATATCAGAGAGAGAGAGAGAGAGAGAGAGAGAGAGAGAGAGAGAGAGAGAGAGAGAGAGAGACCTGCATGCAACATATCAGAACGAGGACGGAAAAGATAAGACGGAAGAGAGATGTGGAATTAGACGGAAGAAAGATGTGTAATTCATGCATAGTCATAATGGACGAAGAAGAAGCATAAACAACACTGACTCACACTATCTATCCATCTATCCAGTCTATTAATACCCCATCAGAAGCATAAACAACACTGACTCACACTATCTATCCATCTATCCAGTCTATTAATACCCCATCAGAAGCATAAACAACACTGACTCACACTATCTATCCATCTATCCAGTCTATTAATACCCCATCAGAAGCATAAACAACACTGACTCACACTATCTATCCATCTATCCAGTCTATTAATACCCCATCAGAAGCATAAACAACACTGACTCACATTATCTATCCATCTATCCAGTCTATTAATACCCCATCAGAAGCATAAACAACATTGACTCACACTATCTATCCATCTATCCAGTCTATTAATACCTCATCAAAAGCATAGGGTCTTGGGGAAAGGCTACTCAAACTGGTCATTAAAAGTAAAAGTGACCAGTTGTTCTTCCCTGAGCAGCATCGTGTCAGCAATAAGGCCCAACCAACCTCGGATGCAAACCCCTGTGGGCCACATCCAAATGAGGCGCCATAACCCACTAGATCACCAGGCGTCCTACACAGGCTAATATTCACACACCATCACTACACACCAACAAGAAAAACATTAAACAAAACTATGCAGGATAAAATAATAATCGTGGTGGTTGTAAAATGACCACGTGTGATATAAAATACTGTGTGTGTGTGTGTGTGTGTGTGTGTGTGTGTGTGTGTGTGTGAGGAGGGACAAAGAGTTGAGGAAAAGAGGGGGAGAAAAGGAGGAAGCAGAGAATGAAGAGAAGGGGAAAGAGGGGCGTAAAAGACATTTTAGAAGGAAGGGGAAGAAGGACTACAGGAGCCTTGGATGCTATGTACACTCTCTCTCTCTCTCTCTCTCTTTCAGTCCGTACAAAGACACACTCATCACACACACACAACCTCTCACACTTTCCACACATTACAAGCCACAAACACAACTACCCTCATATTAACCCTTTCACTACGATGAGGCTGGTCTGGGTTAATTACTACTGCCTCCAGACGATTTTATTCAGTTTAGGGAAGACTTGTTGTTGAGAAAGGGTTAATTATTATTTTTACGATTATCAGTCGGAAAAGTCTCACAACTTTAATAAAAGTGGTGATAGTAGTGATGTTGTAATAAAGATATAATACATAAGACATCATACTCTCTCTCTCTCTCTCTCTCTCTCTCACACACACACACACACACACACACACAAATACCACTAAAAATTGGGAATGTAGCATTGTAATTGGCTTCATTGATTTGTATGCCAGATGGACCGTGTGTGTGTGTGTGTGTGTGTGTGTGTGTGTGTGTGTGTGTGTGTGTGTGTGTGTGTGTGTGGTTACCGGGAACTGGGCGTGAGTGACTAGTGACGGAGTAGGTAACGTGAGTCAACGGAGTGAAGGAGAAAGCTATGTAAATACCAGAGTGAGTGAAGAAAAGCTTGTGTGTGTGTGTGTGTGTGTGTGTGTGTGTGTGTGTGTGTGTGTGTCCGACTCTGGGCATTGGCTTCACAGCCTGCTCTCAAGGCCCAGTAGTCCTCCTACATACCATACACCTCTCTACATGTCACCACTTCAGCGCTAACACCCACAGTCCATATTGAATACATGCTAGGGCTGTCTCATACAGGACTGGTGTATTGGTATTAGCGGGGGTACTTTTATGACATGTCGGCGGGTTATCTGGTAGATCAGGAAAGTCTGCTTTTTTTTTTTATTTTTTTTTATGAAATTCAAATCCTTACACTGTTCCCTGCCCCAGCCGGGATTCGAACCTGGGTCCATTAGGACTGCAGGCCGCCTTTCTACCGATTCAGCCACCGCCTCACCAGCTGAGTGAGTGAGTAATGAAGGACCAAAACAAGAATGAATAAAGCCTCAGAATGCCAGGATTACCAGAGAATATATGACTAACAAAGAGATACATACCATAGCTAAAAAAATAATGTGAGAGTGGAGAATGTAAGAGGGGGGGAAATGTAAGAGAGGGAAATGTAAGAGATGGGAATGTAAGAGGGGAGAATGTAAGGGCGGGAAATGTAAGAGGGAGGAATGAAAGACAGGGAAATGCAAGATGAGATTGAAAGAGAGGGAAGTATATGGGGGGAGAATGTATGAAAGGGAAATGTAAGAGGGGAGAATGAAAGAAGGAAACATAAGAGAGGAGAATGTATGAAAAGAAAGTGTAAGAGGGAAGAATGAAAGAGAGAGAAGTGTAAGAGGGCCGAATGTATGAGACGGAAATGTAAGAGGGGAGAATGAAAGAGAAGGAAATGTAAGAGGGAAGAATATATGAGAGGAAAGTGTAAGAGGGGAGAATGTATGATAGGGAAGTGTAAGAAGACAGAACATAAGAAGAGAGAATGTAAGAGGGTAGGGTATAAGAGGGAAGGATATAAGAGGACTGGTGTTGAGAAATGAGAGGAAGTAGAAGTACAGGGTAAGCATTATGAAAAGACAGCAGACGAAAGCAATGAATGTTGTGGAAGGAGGAGTGGATGACGACAGTGAGGAATGAGTAGGAGGAAAGAGTGATGTGAAAGAAGGTAAGGATGGTGAGGAGAAAAATGAGAAAAGGAATGATGATAGTGACAAATGATGAACACGGTGAAGAGAAATGAGGAGAAAGGAGTGATGACAGTGAGAGATGATGATGATGAATAGAAATGAGGACGGGGAAGGAATGATGATAGTGACAGAATATGATGATGGTGAGGAGCAATGAGGACGAGGAAGGAATGATGATAGTGACAGATGATGATGATGGTGAGGAGCAATGAGGATGGGGAAGGAATGATGATAGTGACAGAATATGATGATGGTGAGGAGCAATGAGGACGAGGAAGGAATGATGATAGTGACAGAATATGATGATGGTGAGGAGCAATGAGGACGGGGAAGGAATGATGATAGTGACAGATGATGATGATGGTGAGGAGCAATGAGGATGGGGAAGGAGGGACTGTTGTTGTGGTTCCAGGTTCATGTGAAATGTGAACCCAGTGGACTGCAGGCTGAAGTTGCCCATCTCCCGCAGTCTACCATCCTCCTTTCGAGGGATAGGGAGGGAGCTGAGGGATGTTTTTGTGCCGCGGGGTTACATGAGCGCCACCACGTGAAGGCGCCACTCTCTAGGACAGTGACGGAAGATGAGGAGGGTGAGGAGGTGAATGTGGAAAAAGAGGCCCGAGAGGAATATATGAGGGAGGTGATGGTTTATGAGGCGAGACGAAGAGAGAAACATTTGGTTGATCAGGGAAATGAAAAGGAAACATCATTATCATCATTATCATCATCATCATCAAAACCCTTACACCTCCCTGCCCGAAAAAGAAAGATTAAAAAAAAAAAAAATGCTGAAAACTGCAACAAGGGCAGCGGTGTTATGGAAGTATTTTATGCTGGAGAGGAAACCAAAAATGTGCATGAAAATTTATGTGGTGGAAATTAAGAAAGAGAGAGAGAGAGAGAGAGAGAGAGATGTGAGAGCATTACGGAAGATAAGGAGAGAGAGAGAGAAGTTACAGAATATGCATGAAGGAGGAAACGAGAAAGGCAGAAGGGATAACGAGTGGAAGAGACGGAGGAGAAGGAGGTAAGAGAAGGAAGAAGAGGAGAAGGAGGAAAGAGTGAAAGGGAAGAGGAAGGGGGAAGGGGAAGTGAAGGGGAATGGAAAGAGAGAGAGAGAGAGAGAGAGATGGATGGCCCCAGTAAACCCCATCACCACGAGTACGTCCTTTTCCGGCAATTAATACAAACCGCAGACGATTTCCTTCAGCTCAGAGGCCACACACACACACACACACACACACACACACACACACACACACACACACACACACACACTTTGCCAGAACTTAAGGGGTTAGACACAGCCTTTACTACTATATCAAACGCACACACACACACACACACACACTGTGGGTTGTTTCATACACAGCAAAGGACAGCAAACACCAACACACCTAATGGTCCTCTCGTGGCTGTTTGTTATAAGGAACACTGTGGTATCTAATTTATTTGGTGTATTACACCTTAACCTTCTCTTGTGTACTGTTTATTGCGTTTTTATATCAGCAGTGCATCATAACAAAGCAGACTGAAGTGTACTTTACAAAATAAATCACAAACGAACATGTGCTCAGAAATCAACAAAGCCATTAAGAGTCCGACCCGCGATCCTTCCCAGGACAGTTGCCTCCCCCCCCCCATCACACTCCTGGGCACGGTTGTTACGCGTTAATTGGTTGTTACGTCACGTGGCGTCACACCCACGAGGTGCAGGATTACCCTGGGTGATGGATGGGTGTGTATGGGGAGAGGAGGAGGAGGAGGATTACACAGGATTACACAGGAAAGCAAACAGCAACAGACCTTATGGTCCTTTCGAGGCTGCTTGTTAGAGAAAGCTATGACTACAAGATCTAACTCTACATGTTGAAGGATAAGGATAGTAAAGCAAGAAGGCTCCCCTCACCACCAAACCCTCCAGGAAAAAGTGAGAAAAACCACCATGCAGCATGGAAAAACTGACATGGAAATTTTATAGGAAACACTGGAAAGGAAAAGTCACATTCTATAATACTTTATCTATAAGCTACCCGATAGAGTAACCTGAAAGAGAAAGTAAACAAATAAAATAATAGTTACGGCATGACATTATAAACCGGTTACACTGAGTTAATGGGAAGTTTGTGGACATAACGTGAAAGCTACACACTGCACAGTGTGGATGTTTAGGGGTGGTGCAGCAGCCTTGACTGGCGCTTTTAAGGTAGGCAGCAGTCAATCAGGCCCTAGCTCCGTTTGCTCCACTGAGACAAGGAACTCTCCCATGTGGGACAAGTACACAAGTTTCATCCTGAAGCAGTGACCCCTGGTACATTAAAAAAATCCCGATGGTGGTCACTTGACTAACAGGGACCCTCAGTGATCCACAGCCCATCACAGGTCGAAAGTAAGAGTAGTGACCGTTTACTCAGGGTTTTCTGTGCAGATCCTAATCTGTGCTTATATTGCTTTCTTTGCACTGGGGAGATTGAAAAGTATATAGGACGGGTGTCTTAGATAAAAGGGGACTGCACAGCGCACAGTGTGGATGTGCAATGCACAGAGTGGATGTTTAGGGGTGGTGCGGCAACCTTCCCTGGCGCTTTTTAGGTAGGCAGCAGTCAATCAGGCAATAGCTCCGTTCACTCCACTGAGACAAGGAACTCTCCCATGTGGGACAGTACACAAGTTTCATCCTGAAGCAGTGACCCCTGGTACATTAAAAAAATCCCGATGGTCGTCACTTGACTAACAGGGACCCTCAGTGATCCACATCCCATCACAGGTCGAAAGTAACAGTAGTGACCGTTAACTCAGGGTTATCTGTGCAGATCCTAATCTGTGCTTACTGTATATCACCTCATTTGCTTTGGGTAAATCGAAAAACGTATCATGATGTGACGTGACGCTATGTTAAGTTTACGGGGTGTCCCGTAGACACGAGGGGACTGCACAGTGTGGATGTTGAGGAGGAGGAGGAGGAGGAGAAAATCATAATGATTTTGTTGTCTAATAGAGAGACGGAATGGGATGAGAGGGAAATGAAATGGAAAGAAGGGAAGATGAACAGGGAAGGGATGTATCTGTGGAAGGGTGGAATGAGAGGAGGGAATATTAGACCAGAGAATATGAGGAAAAGCGGAATGAGGAAAAGGGATGAGGTGAGAGGGAAGAGAGGAAGAAAAACTACCAGTAAGATGTGGAGGAGGAAAAAGAAGAGTGACAAGGACTGAGGAAAAGGGAAAGAGTAAGAGAGAAAAGAGAAAGACACCGATCAGTAATAACGTGGAGGAGTAGGAGAAGCGTGGAGGTTAAGGGCACACACACACACACACACACACACACACACACACACACACACACACACACACACACACACACACACGTCAACCTCTCTCATTACTGTGACTTATACATTCACTAACTGTAGCTAATGATCTGACTCCCTGTTCCCTCCACACCTCCCTGTTACCTCCCTGTCCTCTAGCGAACTGGTGAAGAAATGAAAGAATGGCACCAAATCGCTAAGTGATTGACAACGAGAGAAAACAAGAAGTAAAGAAAGAAAGGTGAGTAATTTAGGTAGGTGTGTAGACTAGGGTGTGTAGAGTTAATAAACAGAAGCGACAGGTAAGGAGGAAGGAACAGGACACACAGGTAAGGTTCAGCTGCAGGGTGTATATCACGTGGCTTTACTGAACCTCTTCCCTGGCGATTTATTTTGTACATTAACACTAACATTGTGTACTCTTATTATTTATATTATTAGTCACACGGTTTGAATCAATAACTTACAAGAAGATATTATGTACAGCAAAAATCGCTAAAGAAGAGGTATCACGAAATCTGGCTAGCCACTTATAATATTATGTGTTGTTCAGGTAGGTAATGTGTATCCATTGGCAGGATGTGTCTAGTGTGGGTCAACTGGCAGGCTTTACTTATCCTTACATGTTTTGTTGTTTATACAGCAAGTAAGGAAGGAAGGAGGAGTGAAGGACAGGAGAGAAGAAGTGTGAGAGATGAAGGAAGGAGTGAGGGAGGCAAGAAGTGAATGACAGATAAAGAGAAGAGCGAGTGAGGGAGGCAGGGAGTGTAAGATAGATAAAGAGGGGAGGGAGTAAGGCAGGGAGGCAGGGGGTGAATCACAAATAAAGGGAGGGGGGAGTGAGGGAGTCAGGGAGTGATTGATGGATAAAGGAAGGAGGAAATGAGGATGGGAAGGATTGACAGATACGAGTAGATAAAGGGAGGAGGGAGTGAAGAAGGAAGGGAGTGAAAGATAGACAAAGGAATGAGAGATTGAGTAAGGGAGGAAGGCAAAGACTATATCAATCACAGTGAAGGAAATCCAGAGGAGAAAATATGAGACAGTCTGAGGAAACAGATGAGGAAGGTGGATTATGGGAAAAGAGAGAGAGAGAGAGAGAGAGAGAGTCAGGGATTGAGAGGAGAGATACAGGAAGACAGAACAGGATAATAAATCTGTGTGTGAGAGAACAGGAAGCAAATGTTTTCAGGTCAGCTGTGTGTATATGTGACTGGAATACACAGGGGAGATGAAGGGAGACAGACAGACAGCTGACAGACAACAGATAGACAAACAGACAGAGATTAGGGAAGTCAGGGAGTGAGAGAAGAGAGATATAGGAAGACGGAGGAGGAACATAAATCTGTGTGTGAAGGAACAGGAAGCAATACAGTCCTCTAGCAATGAATATGCAATGTGAATACACAAAGATGTCTATCTACCTACATCTATCTAAGACTATTTGTCTATCTATCTATCTATCGAGAGAATCACAACCTACAACTGCCTCTTACCAGCCATATTAGCAGTAACTAACATCATCACAACCACCACCAACACAACCACCAACACAACCAATGACATCACCAAACGTACTCCCACAACCAAAACAATAAGTATCGTACCGCCACAACAACCATTACCATCCCACAACACAACTACCACCACCTACCACTACCACAACAACCATTACCATCCCACAACACAACTACCACCACCTACCACAACCACAACAACCATTACCATCCCACAACACAAGTACCACAACCAACCACTACCACAACAACCATCACCATCCCACAACACAACTACCACCACTTACCACTACCACAGCAACCATTACCATCCCGCAACACATCTACCACCACCCACCACTACCACAACAACTTTTACCATCCTGCAACACAACTACCACCACCTACCACTACCACAACAACCATTACCATCCCGCAACACAACTACCACCACCTACCACTACCACAACAACCATTACCATCCTGCAACACAACTACCACCACCTACCACTACTACAACAACCATTACCATCCCACAATACACTACCACCACCTATCACTACCACAACGACCACTACCATCCCGCAACACAATTACCACCACCTACCACTACCATCCCGCAACACAACTACCACCACTTACCACTACCACAACAACCACTACCATCCCGCAACACAACTACCACCACCTACCACTACCACAACTACCATTACCATCCCGCAACACAACTACCACCACCTACCACTACAACAACCATTACCATCCCGCAACACAACTACCACCACCTACCACTACCACAACAACCATTACCATCCCGCAACACAACTACCACCACTACCACAACAACCATTACCACTCGCAACACAAGTACCACCACCTACCACTACCACAACAACCATTACCATCCCGCAACACAACTACCACCACCCACCACTACCACAACAACCATTACCATCCCGCAACACAGTTATCACCACCTACCACTACCACAACCATTACCATCCCGCAACACAACTACCACCACCTACCACTACAACAACCATTACCATCCCGCAACACAACTACCACCACCTACCACTACCACAACAACCATTTCCATCCAACAACACAACTACCACCACCTACCACTACCACAACAACCATTTCCATCCCGCAACACAACTACCACCACCTACCACTACCACAACAACCATTACCATCCCGCAACACAACTACCACCACCCACCACTAAACAACAACCATTACCATCCCGCAACACAACCACCACTACCTACCACTACACAACAACCATTACCATCCCACAACACAACCACCACTACCTACCACTAACACGTACCACCACCACCACCACCACCTCCAACACAACCCACACTGTTTATCTCAACCCACCACAGATACTACCACAACTACCACCACCACCATCACAACTTCCAACACCTACTACTACTACTACAACTACTATCATCATCGCAACTCACAACTCGGTCTACCTCCACCCATCGCCACTTCTGCTACCACAAATACTATCACCACCACCACAACTCCCAACAAATACTACTACCACAGTCTAAGTAATATATACTTAGTAGTGTGTACTTAGACTGTGACTACTACTACTACTACTACTACTATCACAATCATCACCATCACATCTCAAAACTCGGCCTACCTCCACCCACCACCACATTTACTACCACAACTACCACCACAACAACCACAACCATCCCAACTCCCAACTCGGCCTACCTCCATCCACCACCACATCTACTACCACAACTACCACACCTACCACCACCACCAGAACCATCATAACTCCCAAGTTGGCCTACCTCCACCCACCACCACATTTACTACCACAACTACCACACCTACCACCACCAGAACCATCATAACTCCCAACTCGGCCTACCTCCACCCACCACCACATTTACTACCAAAACTACCATCACCACATTCACAACCATCAAAACTTCCAACTCGGCCTACCTTCACCCACCACCACATCTACTACCACTACCACACCTACCACCACCACCACCACCACCACCACAACCATCACAACTCCCAACTCGGCCTACCTCCACCCACCACCACATTTACTACCACAACTACCACAATCCACCACAACTACCACCACCACAACCACAACCATCACAACTCCCAACTCGGCCTACCTCCACCCACCACCACATTTACTACCACAACTACCACACCTACCACCACCACCACCACAACCACAACCATCACAACTCCCAACTCGGCCTACCTCCACCCACCACCACATTTACTACCACAACTACCACAATCCACAACTACCATCACCACCACCACAACCACAACTCCCACCTCTGCCTACCTCCACCCACCACCACATTTACTACCACAACTACCACAATCCACCACACAAACAGGATTCGATTCCCTCCCTCCTTTTGAAAGCATCAGGCCGTATTTTCCCCTTCCTACAATGCCAAGACGTGTGTGTGTGTGTGTGTGTGTGTGTGTGTGTGTGTGTGTGTGTGTGTGTGTTTTGAGGACACTGAGCTATATGTGTGTATGAAAATTTAATGTATATGAGTGTGTGGGTATAAATGTAGTCCATGTGTATATCTTTGTATTTTTGTGTGTACATGTGTGCATTTTTAGGTGTGTATGTGTGTATATGCTAGCTATACCTGAAATCCATCTATACAAATGCACACACATCCATACCTATCCTTGCATCCATATCCATTCGTACATACAACCCCTGCACAATTGTTGACTCTATACAGGGGTTTTATCCGCCCCTGTGTGGAGTACAACTCTCATGTGAGGGGAGGCTCCCCACATACAGCTCTTCTCAATAGGGTGGAGTCAAAGGCTTTTCGTCTCATTAACTCTCCTCCTCTTACTGACTCCCTTCAACCTCTGTCTCTTCGCCGCACTGTTGCATCTTTATCTCTTTTCTATCGTTACTTTAATGGTCACTGCTCCTCTGAACTGTCTGCTTGCATTCCTCCACCTCTACGACGGGCGCGTAGCACCCGTCTGGCAGCAAACTCTCATCCCTTTTCTAATGCAAGAGTTAACCGTTACTCCCAGTCTTTCATTTATGCAACAGGTCAGCTCTGGAACTGTCTCCCTCTGTCTGTATTTCCTGCTGCCTATGATCTCCAGTCTTTCAAACGCAGTGTGTCCAGGCATCTCAAAATGATCGGATCTTGAATTTGGCTCTCTATTGTGTTTTGTTTTTCTCTTGGAGGGAACTGTTACTGCGGGCTCATGGCCTTTGGTTCCTTCTTCCTCGCATAAAAAAAAAAAAAAAACATACATACCGCCTCTTTATGCGTGTGTGCGTGTATTCACTTGTGTGTATGCAGATTTATAGGAACCATTTCGAAAAAAATGGAAAAAGAGTGTGAGGGAAGAGGCAGATTTGGGGTGAGGAGACCAGCCATTGTTGGAGGTTTGGTGGGGAGAGGAGAGGAGAGGAGAGGAGAGAAGAGAAGAGCAGAGCAGAGCAGAACAAAGCAGAGCAGAAAAGAGGAGAGGGAATGAGAGGAGAGGGGAGGAGAGCAGAGGAGAGAAAAGAGGAACGAGGATGCTACAGGAGGAAGTGTGGGAAGAAAAAAAGAGACGAGTGGAGGAAGAAAGAAGCAGGGTGAGGAGGCAGGGAATAGATGAGAAAAGAGTGAAAAATGAGAGAACCATACGGAATAGTGGATAAATTAATGCGGGAAGACAGGAGAGGAAAGGCAGGTGGAAAGGAAACACGCAGAGAGAAGAAAAAAAAACAAGAGAAAGCAAATGATAATCAAGCAGGAGTATCATCACTACTACTCGATGATCTAATACCAGTCACCACAATCATCACTACCACTATTGCCATCTACAATACTAACAGCATCCCTTCTTCCACCACCACCTTCACTGTGATTACCACCACCAGTCACCCTTACATTATTACTACCTCCATCACCATCATCACAATTACCCTCACCACCATCACCATCATCACTGCCACCATCACCACCGTCACCACCACCTCCTTCACCACCATCACCACCGTCACCACCATCATCACCACCTCCTTCACCACCATCACCACCGTCATCACTACCATCATTACCTCCATCGCCACCATCATCACCAGCAGCAGCACACGAGTGACCAAAATATTGATGTCCTTAATCATAAAAACAGCAAACTCAATCACTACCTCCAACACAACATTGGAGAATTGACAGGGAATTTCATTATCCTCATTTCCTCCCACTCTTCCCTCCCCACCTTCCTCCCTAGTCCTCCCTTCCCTGATTCTCTTCCCTCACTCCTTTCCTCCAACTCTTCCCTCCCCACCTTCCTCTCCACTCTTCTCCTCCCCAGTCCTCCCTCATCTAAGCTCTTCCCCTCCACCCATCCCCACCTCCTTACCACTGTCTACAACTCCAAACTTTGATGGATATTCTCGGTATTATAATAGTCTCCACACACACACACACACACACACACACACACACACACACACACACACACACACACACACACACACACACTCCAACAACGTCTCCATCATCTCATCATCATTATACACTTCATCAGCCACCATCGCAGTTTGTTTGTCTTTAATTAATGAAGCTGAGTGACTTGGTCCGACAAGAACAATGTGCTTTTCTTACTCATTTACTGATTATATGATGAATGAATTTGATAGTAGTGCTAATAATGACAATGATAAAGAGTATGACTGGTAATATAACAAAGATGATGATGACGATGATGATGATGATGATGATGATGATGTTCTCTTCATCAATGACTGTTAATCAGTAAGTCCAAACTGTCGGCTGAACCCAAAGTGGTTTTCAAAGTCTGTGTGGGCCACACAAGGCAGCAGCTGTCACGGCCCCACCACTGCACCCACACACCTCAGCCATAAATGGTTCCTAACACTGCCTAACACTGACACACTCTATATATCATCTTGCTGGGTTAACCTCTTAAATGGTTCCTAACACTGCCTAACACTGACACACTCTATATATCATCTTGCTGGGTTAACCTCTTAAATGGTTCCTAACACTGCCTAACACTGACACACTCTAAAATATCATGTTAGGTGTAGTGTGCTGTAATGTGATGTGTTGTAGTGTAGTGTACTGTCGTGGGTGTGATGAACAAGTATTGTGGTGTGGTGTGGTGTGATACGGTGTGGTTGGGTATATGTGGTGGTGTGGCGGGTCGTGATGTGGTATGGTGGGATTGTGTGGTAGGAAGTGAAGTTTGCTCTCTCTCTCTCTCTCTCTCTCTCTCTCTCTCTCACACACACACACACACACACACACACACACACACACACACACACACACACACACACACACACACACACACACACACACACACACACCTCCCCAATTAGTAATTCCAGTAAAGTCGACAGCGGGCGAGACAATCGATATTCAGGACATTTGAGTGACGGGGACATGAGAGAGAGAGAGAGAGAGAGAGAGAGAGAGAGAGAGAGAGAGAGAGAGCTACTCCCCTGATTACTGGACGTCACTTCTATGTAAATTGTTGAGGGTGTGGACGTGAGAGGAAGGGAAGGAGGGAGGGGGGAGACGAAAAGAGGGGTAGGGGAAGAAAAGGAAAGAGAAAGGAAGAGAAGGTAGAGGAAGAGGCAGGGGACGAAGAGGAAATGGTAGAAGGAAAACGGGAGGGAGGAGAGGGGGGAAGGAAGAGGGGAAGGAATGGAGAAGTAAAGAGAGGAGGGGAAAGGAAGGGAAGGAAGAGGAAGGGGTGGAGGGAACATGGTAGGGAGGGAGAGGGGTAGGGAAAGGGAAGGGCAAGGAAAGGAACAGAGAGAAAAAAGGAGGAGAAGGGAGGAGGGATGAAGGGAGAAATGGAGGGAAAGTTAGGATGAGATGGAGGAAGGACAGAGAGAGGGAAGGGAGAGGGATAGGTGGATGGTGGGACTGACAAGAAAAGGGAGGAAAGATGCAGGGAGGGAAAATGATAGAAGGGGAAAGGGAGGGAGGGGTAAAGAGGAAAGCAGAGGTAGGGAGAGGAGGAAAGGGAGGAAGGAAGTGGGAAGGGAAAGGAGGGAATGGAAGGGCAGAGAATGAAACAGAAGGGCAGGTAAAAATGACAACAGGTAATGCCATTTAACCCCATCCAGGCGTAGGGTGCCGAGGCTAGGCTATCACAGTGTAGTACATTTAAGTGTAGATGACCAGTGTACTTCCCTTGGTGGCATTACATAGTGCAGTACATTTAAGGGTAGATGACCAGTGTACTTCCCTTGGTGGCATTACATAGTGCAGTACATTTAAGGGTACATGACCAGTGTACTTCCCTTGGTGGCATTACATAGTGCAGTACATTTAAGGGTACATGACCAGTGTACTTCCCTTGGTGGCATTACATAGTGCAGTACATTTAAGGGTACATGACCAGTGTACTTCCCTTGGTGGCATTACATAGTGCAGTACATTTAAGGGTACATGACCAGTGTACTTCCCTTGGTGGCATTACATAGTGCAGTACATTTAAGGGTACATGACCAGTGTACTTCCCTTGGTGGCATTACATAAAAAAAAAAATCCAGTATCACCTCTTAGGGATGCAACCTATGGAAGGCCGTGACGTCACCCCCACTGGCGCCTTACAACCACTACACCACTTCACTAGATTTATGGAGGGGAACTGTGGACTGAAATTATCCTATACACTAACCCTTCCTTAACAGCGTCATCATCATCATCATCATCACCATAATTATCATTACCATCATTATCATCATCATCTTCATAACCATCGTAATCATCATCATCATCATCATCATCACCATAATTATCATTACCATCATTATCATCATCATCTTCATAACCATCGTAATCATCATCATCATCATAATCATCATAACCATTGTAATCATCATCATCATCATCACCATCATCATCATAATCATCTTAACTATTGTAATCATCATCATCAACCTCACCATCATCTTCATAACCATCGTAATCATCATCATCATCAATCATCTATACCCATCATCATCATCACCATCATCATCATCATCATCACCATCACCACCATCATCACCATCATGACCATCATCATCATCAACCATCTATCATCACCCTCATCATCATCATCATCATCATCCCGTGCCCGACAAGGACAGCACCCACACACTACCTCTCACTATGACACACAACCGTCCAATTTACAATACAGGTCCCTGTTTCTGTTCCAGGTGCCAACAGGTTTACGTGGTGGGCCGGGAATCGAACCTGGAACCTCTTGGGTGCATGCCGAATATGCTTCCAATTACACAACCGCCACCACCCATCATCTCTCTCTCTCTCTCTCTCTCTCTCTCTCTCTCTTTCTCTTATTCAGTTATGTAAATGAGAACTGAAAATTCCAACGTTTCCTAAATTTTGCTGGGAAGAATTTGGAGAGAGAGAGAGAGAGAGAGAGAGAGATTGGTAATGACGCAATAGTGAGTGTAGTGAAGGTGAAATTATAAGAGTGGCGTTAGGTGTAATACAACACAATACAGTACAATATAACACAATACAAGAGATGGCGTCACCATGGGAGGCGTAAACACAAAACAACAATTTTTCCTCAACAAATTCTTCATTGTTGTTCCTTTACTACCTATTACTGACCAACTCTTATTTACCTTTATACATACAACCTCTTTACTACCAGGACGTATTTTTAGTTATAATAATTCTTGTTCCTTTACTACCTTGTACTGGCCAACTCTTACCAACCTCCTTACTACCAGGATGTATTTTTATTTATAAATCTTCCAATCTCTATAAGATTTTATTGATCCTGTGGCAGGTATTTTAGATGGAGGCGTCATATGCAGCCTTCATTAACCCTTTCATTACCTGAAGTCTTACCTGAGCGGAACAACTTCGTCCGTAAGAGCCAAAAATAAGATAAAATAAAATAAAGAACATGGGAGGAAAAAAAAAAAAGATGATTCAGTGTCGGGAATCCTGAAATGAGGAAGAATGAAGGAGTTTTCTCTCTCATTTCAACCTCCCCCCTCCCTCCTTCTCTCACTCTACCTCACCATCTCTTTCCACCTCCCTCTCTGTTTCGCTCCAAGACTATCCCTACCACTCTCCCTGCCTCCCTCTCATTCCCTCTTCTCATTACCCTTCTTCTCTCCCTCACCCTGCCTCCTCTCCCTTCAAGTCGTCTCTCCCCTTCTCTCACCCCCTCTTCTCTCCTCTCCATATCCCACTCTCCTACTCTCGCTCATACTCCTACTTCTCCTCTCTCTCCCATTATTCTTTTTGCTTCCCTATGCTTATCTTCGACTCAAAAAAAATAATAATAATAATAATAAGAAAGAAAGAAATGAAAAACCTAGTCACAGTCTTCTCTGTAACAAACCGCCTTGAAAGAACCATTGCCTTGGCTGCTGTTTGCTTTCCTCTGTATTCCCTCCCTTACCCTTTCTCTCCCCCTCTCCCCTTCCGCTCCCCCAAATTCTCTCCTTTCTCCTTTCCTCCCTCTTTCTTCTTCACCACCTCATTCTCTCTCATTTTCCTCTCTCTCCTTCTCTTTCCACACGTTGTCCTCATCCTTTCCCATCGTCTCTCTCCCTCTCCTCTCCGTCTCTCACTTCCCTTCCTTTTCCACCATTAATTCCCTTTTCTCTCCGACAATTCCTCTCCTCCTCTCCCTGTACCTTCCTCCCTCCCTCTCTCCTTTCCTCCATCTCTCCCTCTTTCTCACTCCTCTCCCTCTCTCTCCTCCTCTCCCCCACCCCCTCTCCCTCCGTCCAGTAGCTCGTCTTAATTGAAGTCTTAATGACATTTCTTCACGTTAGGTCTCAGTCACTGCCGCCTAATGAGGATTATATCTTAGAAGGTGAGAGAGAGAGAGAGAGAGAGAGAGAGAGAGAGAGAGAGACTAAAATGTTACGACTCTCTCTCTCTCTCTCTCTCATGCCGGAACACGATCATCAGACATAACAGGTGGTAAGAACGCTCCGCTCTGTGCATCTCATGATTGGCTGTAGCTTAGGTCACACACACACACACACACACACACACACACATCTGGTATCGTGCAGTCGATAGGCATTATCCCTTCAGTCCAATTAGGTATTTCAAACTGTATTAATTAGTAGGTACATAAGATTACATTTAGCTTTGGATAAACTAATGTAATTGTAGGAGTTGGAGACAGGCTTTATTGACTCCTTTACTACAAGATGGATCCCTTGATTGCACTAATATCCTGTGCTATTAACAACATTATTAGTAAAAGCACAGCATTGCACTGAACACCTACACTCCTTACTTCCTTCCTTTGATCTCTCTCTCTCTCTCTCTCTCTCTCTCTCTCCAACGTCCCCCATTCACTAATTGGGGTAATTTTGCCACGAGGCCGCTCTGCAGATTATGCCAATTGAGAGAGAGAGAGAGAGAGAGAGAGAGAGTGAGAGCAAAGCAGGACAGGTAGACAGGCACACAGATAGATAACAGATAAATATACAGATACCATACATAGATAGGTAGGTGGATGGACACAGATCGACAAGTAGACAGCTACAGGTAAGTAAATAAACAGACAGACAGACAGATAAACAGGTGAGGAAGGAAATACAAACACACTAAGGCAGTGACAAAGACAAACACAGACACACAGGAAAAACATATATACAGAGAGGTGGGTAATTAACGCGTGTGATTGTCAGTAGTAATTAATGAAGGTAATTTGTGGGTCATTAAATGTGGACCAGAATTTGTCCAGGGTATAGTACTTTTGTCAGCTGGAGGGTTTGTGGGTATACATGGTGGATGGTGTTTATTTGTTGTTTTGTTACAGAAACAGACACCTACACAGACAGACAGTTACAAAGACAGACAGACAGCTACACAGACAGACAGGCAGCTACACAGACAGACAGACAGTTACACAGACAGACAGACAGCTACACAGACAGACAGGCAACTACACAGACAGACAGACAGTTACACAGACAGAAACAGAAAGACAGACAGCTACACAGACAAAGACAAGCAGATACTGTAGACAGCTACACAGACTGACAGACAGCTACACAGACAGACAGACACAGCTACAGACAGCAGCACAACAGCCAGTGTGTTAACAGGTTCACCATCAGGACGTATTACTTTATATATACGGTATATATTTCCGTCTCCTGATGATTTTATTCGGGTCAGAAATACCTGGAACAGAACAAGACAGATATAGCCTTCAGTACCTCCTTTATTATGGCCTTCAGTACCTCCTTTATTATTATTATTATTATTATTATTATTATTATTCTGGCCTTCAGTACCCCCTTTATTATTACTATGGCCTTCAGTAACTCCTTTATTATTATTATTATGGCCTTCAGTACCTCCTTTATTATTATTATTATTATGGCCTTCAGTAACTCCTTTATTATTATTATGGCCTTCAGTACCTCCTTTATTATTATTATTGGCCTTCAGTAACTCCTTTATTATTATTATGGCCTTCAGTAACTCCTTTATTATTATTATTATGGCCTTCAGTACCTCGTTTATTATTATTATGGCCTTCAATACCTCCTTTATTATTATTATTATGGCCTTCAATAACTCCTTTATTATTATTATTATGGCCTTCAGTAACTCCTTTATTATTATTATTATGGCCTTCAGTAACTCCTTTATTATTATTATTATGGCCTTCAGTAAGTCCTTTATTATTATTATTATGGCCTTCAGTAAGTCCTTTATTATTATTATTATGGCCTTCAGTAAGTCCTTTATTATTATTATGGCCTTCAGTAAGTCCTTTATTATTATTATGGCCTTCAGTACCTCCTTTATTATTATTATTATAGCCTTCAGTAACTCCTTTATTATTATTATTATGGCCTTCAGTAACTCCTTTATTATTCTGGCCTTCAGTAAGTCCTTTATTATTGTGGCCAGTGTTAAGGTGAAGGAAAACAAATGGTAACAGATGGAATTATATATATACTACGTCATTAGGTTGGTGGCCTTAACAAACAGAAACACGGTATGAGAATTATGGCAACTGGAGGTTTGGAGGATAAATAAGAAGAGTGAAAATAGGAGGGAAGGGAGATGATGATGATGATGGTGATGATGATGATGATGATGGTGATGGTGGTGATGATGATGATGGTGATGGTGGTGATGATGATGATGATGATGATGATGATGATGATGATGATGGTGGTGATGATGATGATGATGATGATGATGATGATGATGATGATGGTGGTGATGATGATGGTGATGATGATGATGATGATGATGATGATGGTGGTGATGGTGGTGATGATGATGATGATGATGATGATGATGATGATGACGGTGGTGATGGTGGTGATGATGATGATGATGATGATGATGATGATGATGATGATGGTGATGATGATGATGATGATGGTGGTGATGGTGGTGATGATGATGGTGATGATGATGTTGATGATGATGATGATGATGGTGGTGATGGTGGTGATGATGATGATGATGGTGATGATGATGATGATGATGATGATGATGATGATGATGATGATGATGGTGATGATGATGATGATGATGATGATGATGGTGGTGATGGTGGTGATGATGGTGGTGGTAGTGGTGGTGGATTCATTTATTTGATTATCGTTTTTTTTACTACAGTATATTTGTACCACACATTCTTAATACTCGTTTCGACTCCTCCTAAGAAATTCCCCCCCTCCCTCTCTCTCTCTCTCTCTCTCTCGAAGTCTTTCAGTTTATTAAAATGACAATCCTCCATTCTCCCTCAACAGTATTATAATCCAGAGAGCAGACACAAAGCCGCAGCGGGAGGGAGGCACGGAGAGAAAGGGAGAGAGAGAGAGAGAGAGAGAGAGAGAGAGAGAGAAGGACATATTAGGATAGAGTATAATCATCTGTCGGTGTAATCATCTAAGGCAATATATCAACAGTGTTATGAAGCCTGCCTTGCTACATAAACCCTCGTTTGGCTTCATAAAGTTAGAATAAGTAAACAGTTTAAATAAGTAAATAATTAACAAGTATATCATCAGGTATAACTAGACGTGCAACAAGTTAGGTATTCAGTTCAGGTGTTGTTGCTAGTTTTGTGTGTATAAGACTAACAATGTGTGTGTGTGTGTGTGTGTGTGTGTGTGTGTGTGTGTGTGTGTGTGTGTGTGTGTGTGTGTGTGTGTGTGTGTGTGTGTGTGTGTGTGTGTGTGTGTGTGTGTGTGTGTGTGTGTGTGTGTGTGTGTGTGTGTGTGTGTGTGTGTGTGTGTGTGTGCAGGGTCACATGTGCAAGCCACAGTGGTAAATAATTGCATGGCTAATGATACGGTTCAGAGGAAGGCTGTCACAACCATATACACAGCAGCCACCAAACCCGATCCTTAGCCACAATTTCAAGACCAATAACAACATTTAGGCTGGTGAAAGGTAACGTGGTAAAGTAATTATTCAGCAGGAAATGTGCAGCCGTAGCATTATATTTCCTGCCACTGAGCTACGGCAAATAAATACAAAAGGACAAAGTCTCCATGAGTATTGTCACTAAATCCACTCACGTAAATTATTCCAATGATCCTCTCTAAGCCGCAGGTATACTTCCAACAAAAATAAATAAATAAATAAAGGTGAAATGCGCTATCCTAAACTCGGCAACTTCCCTCACCCTCCCTTCACAATAGCAAATATCCAACACGATTTATTAATCATTATTCCCCGTGAAACAACTGTAAGAAGACAGTGAGAATATGACAAAACACGTAACTGTAATGAGAAAATTAAATATCAGACCAAAAAACGAAAAAATACCCCAATACTCCACCTCTCTCTCCAAATCTCCAAACGCATTTTTCCCCATCATTTCCCGTGGCACAAAGTTTGCCTGTATAAAAATACTCGGGGTATTTTTACATTGCCCTAATGACCGGCAGAGTTCTGCTGGACTATCGTTTCCAGCGGTGGTGGTGGTGGTCAGATGGCTAGACAAGTGGTGTGTTGTCTGAAGGACGCGAGTTAGATCCTAGGCTCGGGAACAGTCTAATATTTGAATTTTGTTAGCACACAATTTACCAGCCATGTCATAAAAGTATCTCCACTAATACCCTCACACCACGAGTGCAGGAAACAGCCCCAGCATGTCCATAATATGGACGGTGGGTATCAGCGCCGAAGTGGAGGCAGGTAGAGGTGTGGTGCACAGAAGACTGCTGAGCATCAGGGAAAGAACTGCCAAACCTACGCTCACAGTAAGAAAAAAAAAAAAAAAAACTCAGGCAGGCAGGCAGAACAGCAGGCAAAGACAGGCAGGCAGAACGGGGAAAAATGTGAAATGGCAGGACGCAGCATACGCGGAAAATCAAATGACAAGAAAAAAAAAATCTAATTTATTAAAATGTTGACAAAGAAGAGCCAAGAAAAACTCAGGGTAAAAACGATAGAACATTAAAAATATTCACCTGCACAAAAAATGCCTGATTAAAAAGTGAGCGAGAGAGTTGATGGGTTGAGTAGGATGACGGTTGGTGTGTTAGAACTACTGCTGCCAGATGGTATCACTCAACATATAATAAAGTCTTACCGCCTCTGCTGATCCTTCATTTGGTCTCACTCAGCTTATAATAAAGTCTTACCGCCTGTGCTGACCCTTCATTACCATGATGTCAGTTTATTTCGCATTTTTAAAATCTCCAGATGATATTCTTCACCTAAAACATTTCTCACACAGGATGGGTTAAA
Organism: Coenobita brevimanus; assembly: GCF_032717465.1. NCBI lineage: Eukaryota > Metazoa > Arthropoda > Malacostraca > Decapoda > Coenobitidae > Coenobita > Coenobita brevimanus. The sequence continues at coordinate 2,555,867 of NC_137003.1, forward strand.
TATATTCTCCAGGAAACCTTCAGTAAAGAAAAGTTTTCCTAAGTTGAAGATAATGGTCCGGAGGCACCAAAAATACTTCAGTATATAACTGACGTGACCGTACGAAAGGAATATTACGACACACCACAATGAAACGGATAATATTTTGAAATGGGAGTCAAAGCAGATACATTAAATATCTTTACATAAATAAATGTGATGTTACCCAAGAACTAACATTACCAGAGATAAAGGGTGGAGGGATAGACATGGTTGTCATGGTAACCCGTCAGTGTTGAATCCACTAACTCCTGGAAATGAGCCTAGTCAGCGGCAGTTCTCTCTCCCTCTCTCTCATTACGTCCCTTCAGTCGCCGTTTACGCTACGTGAGGAACGTGGTGTGTGCTATACATATCTTCACCCCGTCACCCTCTCTCTCTCTCTCTCTCTCTCTCCAGTACGATGGTGTCTTACTCCAGCTACAGTATGTATTCAGTTCACACACTTTTCAGCCTGGATGTTTCATACCCGCCTAAGCATAATTAACTCCTACATTAAAGTTGAATAAATCTGGTGAATAAACTCGCCTGGTGGTTGCGTGACTAAAACGAAGACATCATCGTACTGAATAGGTTAAAGCTGACCATGTAGCCCCACCTAACCTACCACACACACACACACACACACACACACACACACTTATCATCGTCTCATACAAAGGGACATAATTATAAACCAAGTTCAGGCAGATAACGGGTTGAAAGGATACATCTTGATTTTCATAGGAATGTTCCCTTTCACAATCAGGCTATGTTTTTGCAGGAAGCACATAGTATAATACTGCATAACATGTCCATGTTTTGTGTTGCTCCTGTGAATACAAATCAAAGCTGTGACACAGACTGGATGTACGTGTGTCTGTGCAGCTCAGTGCTGGTGTGTGGTGGTGACAGGGGCGTACAAGCAACCGCTGCTGCACTGGTTAGCAACTCAGCCTCCCAACTGGATCAACCAGAGTTCCATTCCCATACTGGTAAGCCTCTCCAACACATTAGGTTTCCTCGTCTTATTTCACATACACACACACACACACAAATGTGTATGGTGGCAGCAGTGCAGACTAATGCTTATGATTACTGACTGGCCTACACGAGGGTCATCAAGACAGACAGTGTTTATTCCAAGTCATAATCTTCTCCTACAATACCGGACGCAACACTGGGATTTACATCCACATCCCCGGCAGTACTGCTGCGTGAACAAGGGCACAGAGGAAACAAACTGTGCTCAAGAGTCTGACCGGCCCGGGGACCGAACTGGAATATTTGCAATTGCGGGCTGGCTGTGCTAACCATTACACCACCGGCTGCCCCGTACTAGGGTGTCGTACTGTCAGGGACAGAAGTTCGCATGCTGTTCCACTGCGTCTGCATCCCACTCAGGCAATGTCCCTCACTTCGCTCGCTGATGTAGCAAATCAATGAAAATCATCTATGGGTAAAAACACGTGCAAAGCCTCCCTCAGGTTAAGAATATTTGCCAGCAGAGGAAACTGAGACGCGGAGGTGGTTAAATACTGGCGATCTTCTGTCCGTGACTGTACACTAATGTGGTGGCGGCTGAGAGCGGCGCACCACACACCCTCTCATCTCTACTGTCACACACGAACTAACTGGCGGACCCGCCGCCAACAGTAGGAGTGGGCCAGTGGGGTGTAGTCACCCTGGGTGCAGGTGTAACGCGGTGGTAGAAAGGTGGCTACTTTCCATTCTCACCTCACTCATCCCTACCTGCCCTGCCATTCTCACCTCACTCATCCCTACCTGCCCTGCCATTCTCACCTCACTTATCCCTACCTGCCCTGCCATTCTCACTCACTCATCCCTACCTGCCCTGCCATTCTCACCTCACTCATCCCTACCTGCCCTGCCATTCTCACCTCACTCATCCCTACCTGCCCTGCCATTCTCACCTCACTCATCCCTACCTGCCCTGCCATTCTCACTCACTCATCCCTACCTGCCCTGCCATTCTCACCTCACTCATCCCTACCTGCCCTGCCATTCTCACCTCACTCATCCCTACCTGCCCTGCCATTCTCACCTCACTCATCCCTACCTGCCCTGCCATTCTCACTCACTCATCCCTACCTGCCCTGCCATTCTCACCTCACTCATCCCTACCTGCCCTGCCATTCTCACCTCACTCATCCCTACCTGCCCTGCCATTCTCACCTCACTCATCCCTACCTGCCCTGCCATTCTCACCTCACTCATCCCTACCTGCCCTGCCATTCTTACCTCACTCATCCCTACCTGCCCTGCCATTCTCACCTCACTCATCCCTACCTGCCCTGCCATTCTCACCTCATTCATCCCTACCTGCCCTGCCATTCTCACCTCATTCATCCCTACCTGCCCTGCCATTCTCAAACATACTTGGGATACATTCTATGGCGTAACCTGGATTTCTGTTTTGCAGGAAGAACTAGACATTGGAAATTCTACATTTTCCTTTCCTTGCCCTTCCTGCAAAAACAATGTACAAACCAACTATAATTTTTTCTTCATAACCAACATTTCTTATTGTGGGAGGAAGAGACATGGAATGGGCTGGAATTTTTATTTCCTTCCCTTGCAAAAAAAAAAAAAAAAATAAGACTGGGAAATGATGGTTGTTGGTGGAGTAGAGAAAGAGAGAGAGAGAGAGAGAGAGAGAGAGGGGGGGGTACATAGATAACCAGACCACACACACCTTACGGTCCCTACGAGTCGGTCCTGCCTTAAGAACAGCAGGCTACTGTTACAGACGTAGGAGAAAAGGATAGCACAGCGGTAGGCTCTCTCCCCCCATCCTCCAGACCCTCCAACTTTTACTGAACAGGGAAAAAAAAAGTGAGAAGTAGCACCTTACAGGGTTTAAAGAGCCTGAAAGGAATTTGATAGGATCGGCAGAAAGTAGAATATAATGAAAATGAAAAGGCTGACCATACCGCCACATAATTCTAAACTTAACCTACTGCATGCACTTTTTATTATTATATTTTATTTATAACGATGAGAGAGAGAGAGAGAACGGGGGGGGGTGCCATAAGTGATATGCTGGATTTTTAAAAATTTTATACCTGAAGTTTTCTCATTCCTTCACAGCCCCTCTCCCTCTCCTGCCCTTCCCCCCTTTTTCACCAGGTCATCCCGTACCTTCAACCATCCTTCAACACAACACCTGCATCCCCCCCCCTTCTCTCTCTCTCTCTCCAGCTTCAGTCGTCTTGGTTCTCCATTCCCACTTTCCTCTAGATTTTTGTTTTCCCTATTTTCTCTCTTCTTTCTCTCTTCTATTCCTCTTTTCTCCATCTTTCCTCTTTTCCCTCTTAATTCCCTTTTCCATTCAGATTTTTCCTCTTACTACGTCTTCTTTCCTCTGTTCTTCTCTCCGTCTCTAGCTCTTCCCTCTGTTTTCTTTCCGCCTCTCCCTCTTCCCTCCCTTTCCATTTTTTTCTCTCTCTGCCTCTCCCTCTTCCCTCCAACACCACCTCCCCTAGGCATGGTTTCTCAAAGTTTTTATAGGTGTGTTTTTCCTTCAGCCCCTCCCTCCTTCCATTCTCTCCCTCCTTCCTTTTTCTTCCCTTCCTCCCTCCCTCCTCTCTTCTCTTTCCCCTCCACCCTCTCTATTTTCTTTTCTCTGTCCCTTCCCCAGTATGTCTACCTTCTTCTCTCCTTTCCTTCATTTCCCTCTTTCCAAGCTTCCCTCCTTCCTACCATACCATTCCCTCCAGCCCTCCATCCTCTCTCCCTCCCACGTTCCTTCGTCCCTTTTTCTCTCCCTCTTTTCTTACTCCTTCCTCCCTTTCTCCTTCTCAGTCCTTCCCTCCCCCCTTCCTTTCTTCTCTCGTTCTTTTGTTTTGTTTTTTCTCCTTTCCAGTCTTTTCTCTCCGTCTCTTCTCCCTCCCTGCTTTCCAACCCTTCCCTCCCCGCGTCTCCCTCTTTCCCGTTCCCTCCACCCATCTCTCCCATACTTAATTTTTTCTTGTTTGTTTTTCCTCCTTTCTCTGCCTTCCTTCTTCATTCCTTCCCAGTGCTTCCATCCTTGTCCCTCCCTCCTTCCCACTGCCTAACTCCTCACCATGTTTCTCACCCTAATGCCAGTCGCGTGCTGTCGGCCTCCACCATCAGTTATTTTAGTCCCTATTAAGCCCTTCAGTACTATGGCACAACTTCCTCTGGTTACTCAACAGACCCTTTGATGTGGTATAGAAGAGGCCTTCTGTACTGATGGATTAATGGCTGTATCTAACCCACCCAGTTGGAAAAGTGTTACCTATGCTTAATAAAATCGTGTGGATATTGCAAGAATATTGTATAGATTACCTCCTGGGGCTGAAGGAGTTATGATGGGTCTCTGCCCAGCTGAATACAATGCTCTGTGGATGGTAAGAATACAAACAATACGTCACTGCACTAAGAGTTAATGGACACAGATTCCAACAACTTCATCACGACAGGTCTCTCCCGGGCTGAATACAGTCCTGTGTAGGTACCACAAACAGCAGAAGATGGCGTCATCGTAGTGAAGGGATTAAGCTAAGCCTCTGACTTGAGCCTCTCCTTCACATCCATCACATTTCACTATAATTCTCTCTCGCATATTTTTCCTCTAATCTTTTCGCCTTAATCCTTTGAGTACGCTGATGTCTTTAGTACAGTATTTGTCCCAGACTGCGATATCACACCAAGAAGGAAAGTATACTGTAGAACACGTCATCGGCTTCACGGTTTTAACAGGATTCTAACGTTCCGGATATTTAACTCAGGCGATTTTTGCGGGATTGTGGTGTCTGGCAATAGATAGATAGATAGATAGATACAAAGCAGATTAGTACATAGTGAAAACCAGCGCTTTAATTCCTCCTCCTTTATTCTCGCCTTCATATTACGCAAATACAACGTCTATTCATTCTCCTTCCACGACTTTACTTACCTGGTCGCCAAAACTCCCGACAGGTTCCAAAAACTGAGGTTAAAAATGCACTAATTCACAATAACACAAGGTAAAGCCGCAATGTTTTGATAGGCAATGTAACGTTGCCATATCCAAAATCTGAAACACCGCTAAACTTGTTCTTTAAAACTATTAAAATATTGCCATATACATTCTATAAATAATAGCTAGATAAAAATTCATAAGCTGTGGGAAGTCGCCAAAACTTCGTAGATAGTGCTAGAATATATAAATTTAAATGCAGTGCTAAAAGCGCTGCAAAAAAAAGAAAAAAAAAAAAAAGAAAGGATAAAATGATTCCAAAACACATGTAAGCTTTTAAAACGATGCAAATAAAACAGTTTCTGGGGTATGGTTTAACTGTTAAAAAAAATATTAGAAATTTCCTAAATAGCTTGTGGCTAAACATTAAAAACTGCTGCTACGTAGAAATGTAGATCTAGCAAAGAAAACGTTATATTTGCAATACTGCCGGCCAATAACAATAATGGCGGAGATTGGCGGGCTATTTAAATGTGTAATATGATATCGCCTGTTTCTGATTAATCTTCAGCTGCCTCCCTGTGCTCTGAAAGGAGGATGGTGGACTGTAGGAAAAGGGGCAACTAAACATTCCACCAGGTCCACGTACAAGTGGGCCTGGGACCACAACAACAACAACCCAAGGATGTCTTAATATTTAGTTTTTATACCACTATGCTCCTGTCACGTCAACTTGGTCCAGATTTATATCCTGTCGTAACTTATTTCCCGTAGTTCAGTGTTACTGTTAGTCAATACTACTGCTGCACATGCTTTCCACAGCACTTCTTCATGACTAGCACCATATTCTAGCATCAATCTCTTCCTACAACTCAGTATTCAAGATGGGGAAATGGCAGTTTTATGCCTGGTTGAAGTGAACAGAATATAGATTATTTTATTCAGCTATGGATGTAACCCTGGTGGTGGTGAAGAGGTTAATGAAGGCTACTCTCTCTCTCTCTCTCTCTCTCCCTCCCTGCATACACCTCAGTATCCTCCTGTAGGTCACTGATGCACTAAAGCCATATCAATACCAGGCAAAGCAATGTGAACGTGAAATATAATATAAATACACACACACACACACACACACACACACACACACACACCATCATCATCATCATCATCAATTTGGCTCTCTTTTGTATTGTTTTTGTTTTTTCTTAGAAGGAACGGTTTGCGGGTTCCTGGCCTTTGGTTCCTTCTTGCCTACATAACACACACACACACACACACACACACACACACATATGTAGACAGATAGATAGATAGATAGATAGATAAAATCTTAACAACCTTATCGTCAGAAATGGTTTACTGTATTCCTTATAACAGAATTGATTTAAAATCCATCGTTATAAATGAATGCGCTCGAACAACCAATCAGCTGCCAGCATTCAAAAGTTTAAGGCAAGAGTCTTCTCTTCTCAGAACACATGCAATGGCCGTGAACAGGTTAATGAAGGCTGTATTTAACCCCTCCAGTTGCAAGCAGTCTCTCCTGAGCTGAATAAATTTGTCTGCTGTTACCAAAAATTAAAATTGATTTTTTTTTTTTTTTCCCAGCTGTCAGACGATTTTATTTCATTTAGAAGGGTTCCTTTCTAACTATACTCTTTTTACTTTAACTTGACCTAGATTTTGATTCTTTTGCAGCTTGTTTCGCGTAGAAAATACTACGGCTACACATCCTTTCCACAGCACTTCTTCATGACTAGCATCATGCTGAAGTGCTAATCAGTTATTAAAAATCGACTTTCAAGATGGAGATGTGGCAGTTTTGGGCCAAGTAAAATTGCCATCTAATGACGTTCAGTGCTGCGTTATAACAACGGATTAACACTAGAATATGCTGCTAGTCACGAAGAAGTGCTATGGGAAGGATGTAGAGCCGTAGTACTGTCTAATTCTGATTCAATAACACTAGAATATCCTGCTACTCACGAAGAAGTGCCATGGGAAGGACGTAGAGCAGTAGTATTGTCTTCTGATAGTAACACTAGAATATGCTGCTAGTCACGAAGAAATGCTATGGGAAGGATGTAGAGCCGCAGTACTGTCTTATTCTGATACATTAACACTAGAATATGCTGCTAGTCACGAAGAAGTGCAATGGGAAGGATGTGGATCTGTAGTATTGTCTTACTCTGACAGGTTAACACTAAAATATGCTGCTAGTCACGAAGAAGTGCTATGGGAAGAATGTAGAGCCGTATTATTATCCTATTACGCCACTGAGCTACACCAAATTAAGGTGACAAGAGAGTACGGTACCTAACACCTGTTCCTTAGCGATTTATTTTTGGATATGACTGGGTGGTCTTTTTGTAGGTTATTTATGCGGAGTATGACGATACTGGAAGGATTTCTATAACACAGCAAAGGGTAATAAGGTACAATAAGCAAAATAAATCGGTTAGGAAGAGGTGCTATTTATGCGTAGTAAGGCGATACTGGAAGGATTTATATAACACAACAAAGGGTAATAAGGTACAATAAGCTCCATAATAACAGCTGGAAAGAAAATGATGATAAAATACGGAAGTATGCCCAGAAAATGAGGGAACATGAACCCCCCCCCAAAAAAAAATAAGGAAGATGAAAGAAATGATGAGAGGAAAATAAAGACTGGTGAAGATGATGACAAGATGACGAACAGATAAGGGAATATGATAAAATGACAGTGAGATGTGGGGAAAAGACAGAAATATAACAAAAATGAAGAGAAGCTGAAGGTAAGAGAGTGAGATAAGAGGAAGATGTGAGGGAAGATGTAAAGAGGGGAAAAAGAGGGTGAGTCACTCCAGAACTGCCTCTTTACTGTCTGAGATGAGATGTCCATTATTCCCTCTTACCTCCCTACCCTCCCACTCCCTCCCTCCCCTCTCCTTTCTTCCCTCCCTCCCTCTTTCTTGGTTCTGTATTCTCTCCTTTTATCCTAATGTCGAGATGCACCGCTGCTCTTCCTCTCTCTCTCTCTCTCTCTCTCTCTCTTTCAAAATCATCATTTGTAACTAATTGATTGTTTGCCTGTTAGTGAAAGCGAGGGAGGGAGGGAGGTAAATGAAGATAAATGGGGGAGGGGAGGAGAGTCAAGAGGAAGGAAGGGATGAGGGAAGGGAGAGTTAAGAGGAAGGCTGGAAGGGAGGGAGAGAGGAAAGATGGGAAAACAAGAGGAAGAATGGGAAGGAGAGAGGAAGATAAGTGGAAAGGAGAAGATAAAAGGAAAACATAAGGAGAGAGAGAGAGAGTAAAAACAATCAAGCATCGTTGAGGGTAGTCATCTCCTCCCTTCTTTCCCGACCCCCCACTGCTCTCTCACTTTTCTCCGTTTTTTCATCTCTCTCTCTCTCTCTTTCTCTCTCTCTCTCAACTGCACCTTCTCCCTGCCTCACCCTTCTAAATATTTCCGTGTCTTTCCTTCCTTCGTTCTGTTTCACTTATGGTGAGGCAGGGAAGGTGCAACTGAGAGAGAGAGAGAGAGAGAGAGAGAAACAATCAAGCACCGTTAAGGGTAGTCATCTCCCTTCTTTCCCGACCCCCCACTGCTCTCTCACTTTTCTCTCTTTTTCTCTCTCTCTCTCTCTCTCTCTCTCTCTCTCTCTCTCTCTCTCTCTCTCTCTCAATGCACCTTCCCTGCCTCACCCTTCTAAATATTTCCGTGTCTTTCCTTCCTTCGTTCTGTTTCACTTATGGTCGCTGCCTTCTTCCTTTATCCTTATTTAATGTTTCTCTTCATCTTCTTAGTTCTTCTTTGGCTTCCTCTCCCTTTCTCCTCCTCTCCAGTTTTATCCCTGTCTCTTCTTTCATCACTGGTCTCCTAATAAATCATACGTATCTTTCAAATAACTCACTCTGGCCTCACTATAATGCCGCCTCTCACACCATAACACACTCTCTAATCACCTCAAGTATTTCACTGTTACAATACAACTCATATACAGTGCACACTACCCTCACTATACTGCCGTCCCTCCACACCACTACACACTGACCCCATCATGCACTACACACTCACCCATCATGCACTACACACTCACCCCATCATGCACTACACACTCACCCATCATGCACTACACACTCACCCATTATACACTACACACTCACCCATCATGTACTACACACTCACCCATCATACACTACACACCCCATCATGTACTACACACTCACCCATCATGCACTACACACTCACCCATCATGCACTACACACCCCATCATGCACTACACACTCACCCATCATGTACTACACACTCACCCATCATGCACTACACACTCACCCATCATGTACTACACACTCACCCATCATACACTACACACTCACCCCATCATGAACTACACACTCACCCATCATACACTACACACTCACCCCATCATGCACTACACACTCGTCCATCATACACTACACATCCATCATACACTAAACACTCACCCATCATGCACTACACACTCACCCATCATGCACTACACACTCACCCATCATGCATTACACACCCACCCATCATGCACTACACACTCACCCATCATGCACTACACACCCATCATGCACTACACACTCACCTCACCCATCATGCACTACACTCACCCATCATACACTACACACTCACCCATCATGCACTACACACTCACCCATCATGCACTACACACTCACCCATCATGCACCACACACTCATCCATCATGCACTACACACTCATCCATCATGCACTACACACTCATCCATCATGCACCACACACTCATCCCATCATGCATTACACACTCATCCCATCATGCACATCACACTCACCCATCATGCACTACACACTCACCCATCATACACTACACACTCACCCATCATGCACTACACACTCACCCATCATACACTACACACTCACCCATCATACACTACTCACCCCATCATGCACTACACACTCACCCATCATACACTACACACTCACCCCATCATACACTACACACTCACCCCATCATGCACTACACTCACTCATCATGCACTATACACTCACAATACAAATACACTTACACATACAACACACTGCTCTCATTAATACACAGCTCATATTACAACACACATACTCACCTATGGCATTCACTTTTATAACACAGACTATCAATCACCATCACATCTACCTATCAGTCTATATCTGTACCATATCTGTACCTATCCATCCACCTATATCTATCTACCTGTATTATTCCATCCATCTATCTATCTATACACACAACATGGCTACCAACCAACTTACTACCTTACACATCTACACACACCTTTACCCATCTCCCTCATGTTTATACTGTATTTTTATGACTACCTCTCTCTCTCTCTCTCTCTCTCTCTCTCTCTCTCTCTCTCTCTCTCTCTCTCTCTCCCTCCCTCCCTCCCTCCCTCCCTCCCTCCCTCCCTCCCTCCCTCCCTCTCTCTCTCTCTCTCTCTCTCTCTCTCTCCAACACTGACGTCTTATACAGCCGCTCTCCCCACTATTATCGTGGTGGGAAGAAAACAGGAAGGAGGGAGAAAAGAAAGAGAGGGAGAGAGAGGCTGAGTGGACAGGAGTGGAGAGAGAGAGAGAGAGAGAGAGAGAGAGAGAGAGAGAGAGAGAGAGAGAGAGAGAGTAAAAAACATGACGGGAAAGAATCAACTGAAATTAGAGGCAGTAATTCCCCCCCTCTCTCTCTCTCTCTCTCTCACACACACACACACACACAGTGACTCTTTTTTCCCCTCTTTCTGTACGCTTCCGTTTTACTTTCTTCCAAGTCCTCAAGGCCTCTCATTCCTTTTCTCTCTCTCTCTCTCTTTTCCCTACAGCACTTTACCCACACTGACCCTCTGTATTTACTTTTGGGGGATGTGATGCAAACCTCTCAAATCCCCCCCCCTCTCTCTCTCTCTCTCTCTCAACCGCCAACGCCACACTGTTTTTGAGTCCCATATTTTCCCCTTCATTTTTCCCTTTCACTCTGATCACCATTTTTTTTTTTTTCGTCCTTCATTCATATTTTGTCAACTTTTTTATACCATCTGTATTTTTATTGTATTTTTTTTCTATAGATTTTATCATCATGGATTTTCCTTTGTTCTTTGCACTCCGTTCGGGATTTGATTTTTCGCTGGTTTTATTGAATTTATTGCGTCCTCTCTCTCTCTCTTAGTATATTAAAGTGATAATCCTCTATTCTTCCTCCACAATATTATAATCCAGTGCGAGCAGCCACAAAGCCGCAGCGAGAGAGAGAGAGAGAGAGAGAGAGAGAGAGAGAGAGAGAGAGAGAGAGAGAGAGAGAGAGAGAGAGAGAGAGAGAGAGAGAGAGAGAGAGAGGACTGTATAAAGGAAAGTCACACGAAAAAGTCACAGGAAAAAGTCACAGCATAATAAAAATATGGGTGTATTGACTACAGTTGCATGATGGTTAAAACTGAATTATGCCATTTAGTGATTGTTCGGTGATTCGAAAAGTGTGCTGTGATAGTTTGGCTGTTGGGACTGAATAATGATAATATGGGTGTATTGGCTATGTGCATCTTTCAATCAGGTTAATTAAATTAGATTAATTATTATTGAAATTTATTATTAAAAATGATTTTTTCTTGAACTGGATTTAGATTATTCATAAATATTGTCTGCAGCAGCGGTTTGGTGATTCGAGACATGTGCTGTGATTGTTTGTTGGGAGTGCGAAGCGTGTTACTTCTGATTGACGTGTGGGAGCAGTAGTACAGCACACCAAACGTCGTAGAACTCAAATATCGTATTGCTGTGGCCGAGATTTGGAGCTGGGTGAGCGAGTGTCGGATTATATTTACCCCATGGATGTGATCCAGAGCAATAAAGGTGCCCTAAAATTGTCATGATGGTTATCTGTACCGGTATACTAAGCAATCCACACGAAAAACTAAGATATAGTGGAAGTGCACCTGGAGATCAAGTTTGAAGTGTAGAGGCAGCCTGAAAACAGATCTTCAGAGGGCGAACCCTGAGATAGGCCTACCTCATTATCACCCTGCAGACCAAAGTCAAATCAGTCTCGCCAAAGTCAGGCTTACTACGAAGCAGCAAGCTGCACAGACCAGAGACAAACCGTCCCAGATATTCGCACAGTCAGTAAGTCTATGCAGTGATGAAGTTAGAGCGATCTTGCCAACAGCTGATTCTTGCAAAAGAATGCTGCGCAACCAACGCCCAACTCCTAGTGTACCAAGGGTTCTTGCGGACCTTGGTGAGCTTCCTCATGAGTTCACTTTGACAACAGACCTCAATCCTGAAAACTTTTTGCTCTACGACAATGGCAACAACAGGAATTATCGTATTTTGGTGTTTGGCACAGGCGCTAACCTCAGACTTCTTGCTGCAGCTGAGACTTTCTACATGGACGACAACTTTGCCATGGCACCCACCATCTTCAGACAGCTTTATGTGATCCGTGTACCATTCGGTGTTCATGCTGTGACTGCAGTGTATGCCCTGTTACCAACAAAGACTCGGGCAGTGTACGAGGAACCTTTCCAGACTCTTGTGGACAAGTGTGCTGACGTGGACTTGGAACTGGATGTCAGGAATATTGTCACAGACTTTGAAGATGCTGTCCTCCGAGCTGTTGCCGCAGTATTTGGCCGAGATATCAGCAGCAGGGGCTGTTTTTATCACTTGACCCAAGCAACCTGGCACAAGGTCCAGGAACTGGGCCAAGCATCGCTATACAATAATGACCCAGACTTCAGGTTATTTTGCGGCATGCTCGACGGCCTGGCGTTCCTGCCACTTGAAGACGTTGAAGAAGGCATGCAGTACCTTCAGGCCAATCCACCAGAAAATCCACCTGAAGTGGAAGATTGGCTGAACTACTTTGTACATTTGTCAGTGGTCACTATCACCTGGTTCAGAATCGGCCAGCACAAAACAATGTTCCTGTGCAGCCGCTAAGAATGCACCATGTTCCTCCCTTGTTCCCAGCCATAGTCTAGAATGTACATGACACAACCGTAAACAATGACCCGTAAATAAATAACTTTTGTGAGGGCTGGAATAACAAGTTTTACAACCTTGTAGGATACTACTACCCATCAGTCTGGCGATTAATTGAGTGGTTTCAGTGAGAGAAGTCTACAGTCAGGACAACGATGCAACAAGATGCTGATGATACCCACACACACAATCGTGTTAAACCTCGATATGTCCGGATGCAGCAGCGATTGCCTAACCTCTGTGTTGACCAACGGCAAGGAAGAAAGACTGTCCAGGAAATGCTGCATGGTGTTGGATGGAATATTAGACTGAACAGGGGATATGTCAACAGATTTGGTCTTGGTGATCATATTTACTTTACTGCTCTTTTAGTGTGCTTAATTTCATGTTTTTAGTCAGGTGATTCACAGGTATATATGGCGAGTGTTGAGTTGGGTGGATGGTGAACTGAATGAAAGGAAGACAATGATTGATTATGTGTGTGTGGATAAAAAGATGCAAAGATGTGTAATGGATGCAAGAGCATATAGAGATTGGGGGAGTGGATTTTCTGACCACCACATGGTGGTGGTCAGAATCAAGGTCCAAGTAAAATGGAGAAATAGAAGAAGGGAAGGACGGGAGGAAGAAGTAGATGCAAGGAGAGTGGAAAGGTTACAAGAGGATGAGAAAAAGGCAGAATATAAGAGAGAAGTGGAGGAAAAATTGGGCAAATACGAATTGGAGAAGATAGGGAACGTGGAAGGTGTGTGCAAGATATTCACAGAAGAAATATGTGCAGCATGTGAGGTGGTGTGTGGGGTGAAGAGAAAACGAAAGGGGGTGCAAGGAACAGCATGGTGGAATGAAGAGGTGAGACAGGCTGTGGCACAAAAGAAAAAAGCATATAATCAATGGATGTGAAATAGGGAAGTGGAAGAAGTTGAGAGACGGAAGAGAAAGTTATATGTAGAAAGGAAGAGAAACGTGAAAAGATTAGTAAGAAAGAGTAAGTAGAGAGTGGATGAGGAATTTGGAAGGAATTTGAGTGTCAAGTAGAGGGAATGTAAGAAAATGTTCTGGAAAGAGGTAAAGAGAGTTAGAAAGGGTGGCAAAGAAGTTAGTAGGGGAGTGAAAGATAAAAATGGTAGATTACTAGTGGAGAAGGGAGAAAGAGTAAGCAGATGGAGAGAACACTTTAAGGAATTGTTGAACACAGAGAATGAAAGTAATGCGAGTATAAGTGGCTGGGGAATGGCTGGGAGAAGGAAGGAGGTGAGAAGACAGGAAGATATCAGTAGGATGGAAGTTGTGGAAGCAATGAAGAAAGTCAAAATGGGAAAGCTCCAGGAACTGATGGAATTGTGGTGAAATGCTGAAGCATGGGGGAGAGATAGCAGTAGAATGGATGTGGAAGATGTGCGGATTGGCCTGGGAGGAAGGTAGAGTCCCGGAGGATTGGAAGTCAGGTATAATTATCCCCTTCTACAAAGGGAAAGGGGAAAAAGAAGTGTGTGGTAATCATAGGGGCATTTGTCTTCTTAGTGTAATAGGAAAAGTATACGGCAGGATACTTCTTGACAGAGTTAGGGAAATAACAGAGGAATTAGTTGGAGAAGAACAGGGAGGTTTTAGGAAGGGAAGAGGTTGTATAGATTAGATATTCATTCTTAGAACTTTTGTGGAAAAGTTTCTAGAGAAGGGAAAGAAGTTGTATGCGGCCTTCATGAATTTGGAGACAGCATATTGACAGGGTGGATAGACAAGGATTGCGGAGAATATTAAGAATATATGGAGTAGATGGGAAGTTGTTGAATCCTGTGAAGTGTATGTACGAGGGTGCTAAGGCTGCAGTGCGTGTGGATAGTGAACTGACTGAGTTTTTCTATTTGACCATTGGGTTGAAACAGGGATGTGTCATGTCTCCATGGTTGTTCAATCTGTACATGGATGGGGTTATAAAAGAGATACAAGGTAGGGCAGTGGATGATGGAGTGACCCTAATGAGAGAGGGCAGTGTTTGAAAACTCCCTGTACAGTTGTTTGCAGATGATACTGTGTTGTTAAGTGAAGACGAAGGGGAGCCGCGAGGCTTGGTGGATGAGTTTGGGAGAGTGTGTAAGAAGTGGAATCTAAAGGTGAATGTAGGGAAGAGTAAAGTTATGGTATTCGAGAGAGGTGAAGTCAGTGAATGTACAGTGAGGTTGGATGATGAGGAAACGGAGAATGTGAGTACGTTTAAGTACTTGGGTAGTGTGATGAGTAAGGATGGAAGTTTGGAGGGTGAAGTGCTTGAAAGGGTACAACAAGGAAGAAAGGTTGCTGGTTCCTTGAAGGCAGTGATAAGAAGCAGGGAAGTGAAAAAGTTATTACATGACAGTATTGTGATACCAACTCTAACGTATGGACGTGAAGCTTGGACGTTGTTGGAGGGACACAAGTCAAAAGTGAGAGAAGTGAAAATGAGTTATTTGAAAGGAGCCTGTGGAGTCACATGGAGGGACAGACTGACAAATGAGGATGTGAAGGAGCGTTGTGGTGTGGATGTGGATGTGATAGGAAGCGTTAGGAGAAACACACTGAGGTGGTTTGGCCATGTGGAGAGGATGGAGAGTGAGAAACTGACGAGGAAAGTGTATGTGAGTGAGGTGGAGAGGGAGAGAGGGATGGGAAGGCCAAGGATGAGATAGAGGGATGGGGTGGAGAAGTATATGAGAGAGGGGTGTGTGAATTGGGAGCAGGGCAGGGAAATGGCGGGGGACAGGGTGACGTGGAGGCGATTTGTTTGTGGCCACCCGGTATAAGGGATTGAGGCGTCTGGCAATAGATAGATGGATAGATAGATAGTCAGCAGTTTAGCCTTCGACTGTTTTAATGTTTGAATTGCATAATTCAGTTTTAACCATCATGCAAATATAGGTAATAAACCCTTATTTATATTATGCTGTGACTTTTTTTCCTACCTATTTCTGTGACTTTTTTTTCCTGTGACTTTCCTTCCGATCACCGAAGGGAGGAAGAAAAGGAAGAGAAGAGAGAGGAGGTAAGAGGAATGGAGGAAGGAAAGGAAGAGAGGGAGGGAGGGAGAGATGGGAAGGAAACAAAGGGAGAAGTGATGTGGAGAGATTTTAATATAGTGTCCGGATATGAACACGGGTTGTGGAGGAGGAGGAGGAGGAAAGGGAAAGGATGCTGGGAGAAAGGGATGGGTGAGAAAGAAGAAAAGAAGAAGAGAAGAAAAACTGACTAATGAAGGAAGGAAGAGAGACAGAGAAAAGAAAGAGAAGATGAAAAGGGAATGAGAAAGAAGGAAGGAAAAATAGGATGGTGAGAATGAGAGGAAAAAGTATGACGTGAGGAAGAGGAAGGGAGTGAGGACGAGGCGCGAAGGATAAAGGAAGGAAGGGAGGAGAAGGATAGAGGGAGGCAGGGAGAAGGATAGAGGGAAGCAGGGAGGAGAAGGGTAAAGGAAGGAAGGGAGGAGAAGGATAGAGGGAGGCAGGGAGGAGAAGGATAGAGGGAGGCAGGGAGGAGAAGGATAGAGGGAGGCAGGGAGGAGAAGGATAGAGGGAGGCAGGGAGGAGAAGGATTGAGGGAGGCAGGGAGGAGGATAGAGGGAGGCAGGGAGGAGAAGGATAGAGGGAGGCAGGGAGGAGGATAAAGGGAGGCAGGGAGGAGAAGGATAGAGGGAGGCAGGGAGGAGAAGGATAGAGGGAGGCAGGGAGGAGAAGGATAGAGGGAGGCAGGGAGGAGAAGGCTAGAGGCAGCAGCAGTAAACATGAGACAGGAGGCTGGAGGGCTAAAGACAGAAGCTAAGGGCACACCAGACGCTTTTTCTCATCAGCATGGCTTTGTATGGCAGGCAGTATTTTACCTCCTGTGTTTTATTTACCGTGTTATAATTATAAATGATGGGTAATACTGACCATAACCTTATTAGTTTATTTTATTCCAGCTTGTTAGACGGTTTTATTGAGCCAACAGTGAGTCAGTGCAGCTTGAGAGTGTTAATACCGTCAGCATAACCCTGTCACAGTGAGTCAGTGGTGGCTGACAGTGTTTATACCGTCAGCATAACCCTGTCACAGTGAGTCAGTGGTGGCTGACAGTGTTAATACCGTCAGCATAACCCTGTCACAGTGAGTCAGTGGTGGCTGACAGTGTTAATACCGTCAGCATAACCCTGTCACAGTGAGTCAGTGGTGGCTGACAGTGTTAATACCGTCAGCATAACCCTGTCACAGTGAGTCAGTGGTGGCTGACAGTGTTAATACCGTCAGCATAACCCTGTCACAGTGAGTCAGTGGTGGCTGACAGTGTTAATACCGTCAGCATAACCCTGTCACAGTGAGTCAGTGGTGGCTGACTGTGTTAATACCGTCAGCATAACCCTGTCACAGTGAGTCAGTGGTGGCTGACAGTGTTAATACCGTCAGCATAACCCTGTCACAGTGAGTTAGTGGTGGCTGACAGTGTTAATACCGTCAGCATAACCCTGTCACAGTGAGTCAGTGGTGGCTGACAGTGTTAATACCGTCAGCATAACCCTGTCACAGTGAGTCAGTGGTGGCTGACAGTGTTAATACCGTCAGCATAACCCTGTCACAGTGAGTCAGTGGTGGCTGACAGTGTTAATACCGTCAGCATAACCCTGTCACAGTGAGTCAGTGGTGGCTGACAGTGTTAATACCGTCAGCATAACCCTGTCACAGTGAGTCAGTGGTGGCTGACAGTGTTAATACCGTCAGCATAACCCTGTCACAGTGAGTCAGTGGTGGCTGACAGTGTTAATACCGTCAGCATAACCCTGTCACAGTGAGTCAGTGGTGGCTGACAGTGTTAATACCGTCAGCATAACCCTGTCAGTGAGTCAGTGATGGCTCAGTGGTAAAGTGTACAACACCAGGTCAATATTGTCTTGTACTGGCAGCCTCCTAACACCACACACTGTACACTCAATACACAAACACTTTTACCACTAACCAACAAATGACCTCACCTCTGGCTTGCTTAATTACTACTACTACTACTATTACTACTACTATTATTACTATTAATTATTATTATTATTATTATTATGGTAGGATACTTATTGACAGAGTTAGAGAAAGAACAGAGAAATTAGTTGGAGAAGAACAGGGAGGCTTTAGGAAGGGAAGAGGTTGTGTAGATCAGATATTCATTCTTAGATCTTTAGTGGAAAAGTTTCTAGAGAAGGGAAAGAAGTTGTATGCGGCTTTCATGGATTTGGAGAAAGCATATGACAGGGTGGATAGACAAGGATTGTGGAAAGTGTTAAGAATATATGGAGTAGAGGGGAAGCTGTCGAATGCTGTGAAGAGTATGTACGATGGTGCGAAGGCTGCAGTGCGTGTGGATGGTGAACAAAGTGAATTTTTCTCTTTGAAAGTTGGGCTGAAACAGGGATGTGTCATGTCTCCATGGTTGTTCAATCTGTACATGGATGGGGTAATAAAAGAGGTACAAGGTAGGGTAGTGGATGTTGGAGTGGCCATGGTGAGAGAGGATAGTGTTTGGAAACTCCCTGTACTGTTGTTTGCAGATGATACTGTGTTGTTGAGTGAAGACGAAGGGGAGCTGCAAGGCTTGGTGGATGAGTTTGGGAGAGTGTGTAAGAAACGGAATCTAAAGGTGAACGTAGGGAAGAGTAAAGTGATGGTCTTTGAGAGAGGTGAAGTCAGTGAATGTACAGCGAGGTTGGATGATGAGGAAACGGAGAATGTGAGTACGTTTAAGTACTTGGGTAGTGTGATGAGTAAGGATGGAGGTTTGGAGGGTGAAGTGCTTGAAAGGGTACAGCAGGGAAGAAAGGTTGCTGGTTCTTTGAAAGAAGTGATAAGAAACAGGGAAGTGAGCATGGAAGTGAAAAAGTTACTACATGACAGTATTGTGATACCAACTCTAACGTATGGAAGTGAAGCTTGGACGTTGTTGGAAGGACACAAGTCAAGAGTAAGAGCAGTGGAAATGAGTTATTTAAGAGGAGCATGTGGAGTCACATGGAGAGACAGGCTGACGAATGAGGATATAAAGGAGCGTTGTGGTGTGGATGTGGATGTGATAGGAAGCGTTATGAGGAACACACTGAGGTGGTTTGGCCATGTGGAGAGGATGGAGGGTGAAAGACTGACGAAGAGAGTGTATGTGAGTGTGGTGGAGGGGGGAAGAGGGAGGGGGAGGCCGAGGATGAGATGGAGGGATGGGGTGGAGAGGTATATGAGAGAGGGGGGTGTGAGTTGGGAGCAGGGCAGTGAAATGGCGGGGGACAGGACGACTTGGAGGCGATTTGTTTGTGGCCACCCCAAACGAGATTGAGGCGTCTGGCAATAGATAGATAGATCGATTATTATTATTATTTATCTTATGTAACTTGACCTGGAGGTGAGAGAGAGTTTCCATCAACCCCTTCAGTACCATGACGAATTTTGATACATAATTTTTTCTACCGCCAGCCAGTGTAATTTGGCTTAGGGCAGGCCTGTGGTAGTGAAGGTGTTAATAGATCTGAACCACAGCACCAACACTGATAACAAGAACCACAAACACTTCAGTGCTAATATATGAGGCCTAACTGCTAACACGGAATACTAGCAGGGCAATAATAATAATAATAATAATAATAATAAAACACTTCAGTGCTAATACAGTATATGAGGCCTAACTGCTAACACGGAATACTAGCAGGGCAATAATAATAATAATAATAATAATAATAATAATAATAATAATAACAATAATAATAATAATAACAAAACACTTCAGTGCTAATATATGAGGCCTAACTGCTAACACGGAATACTAGCAGGGCAATAATAATAATAATAATAATAATAATAACAAAAACACATAAATACTAATATATGATGCCTAACTGGCAACACTGAATACTAGCATGGGAATAATAATAATAATCATAATAATAATCATAATAATCATAATAATCATAATAATAATACCAATAATAATAATAATAATAATAATAATAATAATAATAATAATAACAATAATAATAATAATAATAATAATAACAATAATAATAATAATAATAATAATAATAATAATAATTATTATTATTATTATTATTATATCTCGATCAATCATGAGGGGCTCGGGGATTCTCTCTCTCTCTCTCTCTCTCAGCAAGAGGGTAACTCTCATCTCCCTGATTCTCCCTCCTCCCCTCTCCATATTCCCTCCCTCCATCCTCCTTTCCTCCAGATCCTCCCTCCCTCCTTCGATAATCCTGCCAATAATTAGCCAAGTTGACTCTCTCTCTCTCTCTCTCTCTCTCTCTCTCTCTGAACTAAAACTTCTAATATTACTGTAGGACTAGGATAAAGAAAGGGAAATAAAAGTAAGAAAAGGTAATGAAGAGAAGAAATAATGCAAGGGGAGAGAGAGAGAGAGTTTATTAAATTCTGCACACTTCGTTATTTTCTAGGGCTGGTGACGTAGGGAGGGAGGGGAGGAATGGTGGAGGAAGGGAGAAAGTAAAGGGATCTCTCTCTCTCTCTCTCTCCTTCCACATTTTCCTTCATCATTCTCTCTCCTTTTTTCTTGTTTTTCCACCTCTCTCCCCTCCAAACCTATTTCCTGGCTCGTCCCTCCCTTCTTCCCTCTTCATCTCAATTTCCTCTCTTCCTCTCTCCTCTTCTTCCCTCTGCATTTGCTCTCTAACTTCCTCCATCCTCTCTTCTTCTTGTTCCATCTCTATTTCCTCACTTCTCCCACCCTTTCCCTTCTCCCTCTGCCTCGTTGATGCTGGTATCGGCATTATATCATCTGCTTCTCTCACTGTGGCCAGGGAGAAGGGGAGGGGATGGGAGGGAAAGGGGTTAGGCTAGGCTAGGTTAGGTTAGGTTAGGTTAGATCAAGTTACCGTGGGTTTGATTAAATGAGATTAGATCAGTTTACGTTATATTATGTAATGTTGTCAGCTTAAACAAGATTATGTTGGGTTGGAGGGGGAGTCGAAGGACTGGGTAGACATGAGTGGGTGTGGCAATGGAAGAGTTATGATTTGTGTGTGTGTGTGTGTGTGTGTGTGTGTGTGTGTGTGTGTGTGTGAGTTAGTGGCAGGTGTACAAGTTATGGTCACTGGACACCTTGTCATTATCCGCCACCGTAATTGAAAATATACTCAGTGTTCGATGTGCTGGAGCTCCACCTGCTGACTGTGTGTGCATGTTCTAGTTACGTACATGGCAGTAATGCACACGTGTACGTATGGCACACACGAAGTTCACACATGTAGTTCTAAAATACATCATCACACATACATACTTACTTACACCAATGCAAATATAAAATAATTCACAGACATGTATTTACTGATGTGTATATTGTGTGTTAAGCTTACGGACCAGATTATGTATATAAATTCTATACTGATTTATCTTTACTACATCCACATTATTTTATTCACCTTATTGTAGACCCATTCTGATGAAGCTGTCAGACAAAACTATGGCTGCCCTGCCTAGCTGGACAAGTGTGGCCTTTGTTGAATACAATTGTCCAACGGCAGCAAGAATACAACGGGAAAATTACCACCACGAGATAAGGATGTTTATCTCTTTGACTGATATCAATATCTCTTAGTTGAATAAGATGTGTGACGTCATCCAGAATAAAACAATTAACACATTACACAACAGACACTTAAA
>NC_137003.1:2582494-2594994 GCF_032717465.1 Coenobita brevimanus
TTGCAAATATGAATATTGTTCTTTGATTTTTTTTTTCAAAACTATTCATAATACGTCTATTTTTCTAATAGCTTTTTTAACCAATATCCTTTTCATTTGAAATTATAGTATTTTTGTGTCGCAGTAAATTATGGTTCTTGTCATGTTACCCAGCCGATATATATATATATATATATATATATATATATATATATATATATATATATATATATATATATATTTCGTGTCCAACTCTGGGCAAAGGCTTCATGGCCTATTTCCCGGGGGCAGAGACCTATCCCAAGGCCCAGCAGTCCTACACCTCCACATGTCACCACTTCGGCGCTAACACCCATCATCCATATTGAATACATGCTAGGGCTGCCTCATACAGGACTGGTGTACTGGTATTAGCGGGGGTATTTATACGACATGTTGGCCGGTCATCTGGTAGATCAGGAAAGTCTGCTTTTAGGAAATTCAAATCCTTAAACTGTTCCCTGCCCCAGTTGGGATTCGATCCTGGGTCAGTTAGGACTGCAGGACGCCTCTCTACCGATTCAGCCACGGCATCCCCCAAAAGAACTTTATTTTTTTCCAAATAAGAATGCAATTCTTTACCTCAGTGATAAAATAAAAATGACACTTCAGTTCTAAATGACTTACCAACATGAAATAATAATATTTCCTGAAAAATAATAACATTATTCCTTACTGCAATTTCAGAAAATCAGGTCAAAGTTTTCTGCATCTTAAGAATATTTTTACATTGCTTTCCTTCTCAGCAGATTCAGTTTTTATACGTCCACATGTAATGTGGTCGTATTATGCAGTCGACCCTATGTGTGTGTGTGTGTGTGTGTGTGTGTGTGTGTGTGTGTGTGTGTGTAAACAAGCTGGAGGCCACAATTCTTGACAGATTTGGTTCAAATTTGGCATGATCATTTATTTTACACAGAGGAAGGCTGTTACTGATTTGGTGCATGCCTGCTGTGTAGCAGGCAGCCCAAGGATAACAGCCAAACAGGTCAAAACATGATTGTTTTCATTTCCCTCATTCAGATAACTGTGTGAAAAATAAGATTTTATTGGGCTATTCATAATTATGTATAGCGAAAACATTATTTTTTAAAAATTTATGGTAAACTTTGAAAAAACCCACTTTTGCCCGGGTTTTGGGGGATTTTGTGAAAAAAAAAAAAAAAAAAACCCAGGTGGGTTAGGCTTTTTCAAAAAAAATTGTTTTTTTTTTTTTGCTAACCCTGATTTCCAGTGCATTTATCAGTGTATTTATCAGGGTATTTATCAGCGTATTTATCAGGGTATATCAGGGTATTCCTACAACCACCTCGCGGGCTGATTCATTTAGGTTTTGTAACGATGACTTCTTTCTCTCTCTCTAAAAAAAATCTATGTCAGTTTTCTAAAATGCCTGTTCTCTCTCTCTCTCTCTCTCTCTCTCTCTCTCTCTCTCTCTCTCTCTCTATATATATATATATATATATATATATATATATATATATATATATATTGTAGTGTGTATTGATTTTTTTTTATATATGCAGAAATACTAAGCCATATTTTGCCTGAGAACAAAATGACGTGGAAGAGAAGAATGAATAGATCGAAAATAGAGAAGAGGAGAGGAAAGGAGTAGAGAGGAGGGGAGTAGGGAAGATAGGAACTGAGAGGAAAGGAGACAAGAGAGGAGATAGGAAAATAACAGAGAAAGGATGGAAAGCAAAGAAAGGCGAAGGCATGGAAGAAAATGGAAGATGTGAGAAGAATAGGAAAAAAATGGGGAGAAAGAAGAGGAAAGAAAGGAGGGAAGTGAAGAGGGGAGGTGAAAGAGAGAAAAATGGAGAAAGATCGGGTAATGAGGGAAGAAGGAAAAATATGAGAAAAAGAGGGAGGAATGAGAGACGAGGGAGGAGGGGAAAGAACTGAGGAAGATAGAGAGAGAAGGGGAGAGAAAAGGAAATAGGAAGAGAAGAGGGGAGAGAAACTTGATTTTGCCCCTAATAATTGTCAATCAGAGACCTTCCATTGTTCCCTGCTTCACCCTGCCTTGCCTCAACCTACCCTGCCTCACCCTGCCTTGTCTCACCCTACACTGCCTCATCCTCCACTCTGTCTTATCCTTCCTCAACCCACACTACTTCATCTCGCACTGTCTCACCCTACTCTGCCTAAACGTACCTCACCCTACCCTGCTTCCCCTTGCCAGCCCCACCCTACACTGCCTAAACGTACCTCATCCTACCCCGCTTACCCTGCCCTGCCTCATCCTAAACCTACCTCACTCTACCCTGCTCACCTCACCCTGTCTCACCCCGCCCTTCCCCATCCTCACTCTCTATTTAATCCCTCATTTCAAGATATGCAACAAAAATAACAGAATACAATAAGCATCAGAAATAAAAAACAACAGTCACCGCATAATACAACAGTATAATAAAGTAAAAAATATGCAGCAAAATACACCGTCAAATAATCCATACTGTGCTGGGAATTAAACAGTAATATTTCTTATCCAGGTTACCTTTGTGGAGGTGAAGATTACCTGGACAGAAAAATGCAATCATCATAACTCCCAGATTACAGTGCTAATGTAATGATTAAAAGTGTACATGTACGTCACACACACACACACACACACACACACACACACACACACACACACACACACACACACACACACACACACACACACACACAACGTAATGTCAGGTAAGCAAGGTCACATATTTTAGTTATTTACATGATAATAATTTTCATGTACACTCTAACCTTGATCATTTATTCTTGCCTAAGCCTCTCTATTACCACTTAACTTTTTCTGCCTGACTCCTGCCTTTCCTGCCTCTCTCTGCCTGTCTTCCTTCCTCTTTCACCTTCTGCCTGTCTATTCCTTTCCCCGCCTCCATCACCCTGCTCAATCTTCTCCTCCATTTACTCGTACTCTCCCTACCTTCTTTCACATCTCCCTTCCTTACTTATCTCTGCCAGTCTCCTTTTTTTTTTTTTTTTTTTTCATTTTTCTGCCTCATTCACCCTGCCTGTCTGTCTGTCTGAGTGGCCCAGCAGTGCTTGACGTGTGTAGTTTGCTACTTCATGTGACAAATGGAATTTCAAGTACCTCAGATGACACCATTTTGCATGACAGTTCCCCCCTCTCTCTTTGTCTCTCTCTCTTCCTACCTACCTACCTACTTCCCACTAAAGTTACTATCCTGCTCTCTGCCTACCTGCCTTCCTGCCTATCTCCAAAGTTACCTACTTACCTACCTGTCCACCTCTCAGCCTGCCTAACTCCCTCCCTCTCTTCCTGCCAAGCCGTTTCTCTCCCTGCCTCCCTACCAACCCTCCCTGCATCTCTATCTCGCCAACTACATGTGTTCCACCTCCCTATTCACCTACCTCCCTACCAATCTCCCTACCTATCTCCCTTCCCCCTTCCCTCCCTATTCTCCCCACCTACATGTGTTCCACCTCCCTATCTCCCTCCCTCCCTCCTTCCCTCCCTACCTCCCCACCTACGTGTGCTCCACTCCCCTATCGACCTGCCACCCAATCTCCCCACCTGCATGTGTTCCACCCCCCTATCTGCCTACCTCCCTGCCTGCCCGTCTTTACCTCCTCACTCCCATGTGTTCTTCCTCCCTGTCTACCTACCTTCCTACCTATCTCCTTGCCTGTCTGCCTGACCCAACAGTGCGTGAGGTAAGGAGTCTGCTGCTGTGTGTGACAAATGGATGTTTAAGTAACCCAGTTGACACCATTATGCCTGTCACTTTCTCTCTCTCTCTCTCTCTCTCTCTCTCTCTCTATCTATCTATCTATCTATCTATCTCTATCTATCTGTCTATCTCTCTCTCTCTGTCTATCTTCTATCTTAAAAAAAAAAATCACCCTTCCCTCTCATCTTCCACTGTAGCCTCAATTTCCCTTTCATCCCACCATCATCACATCATCACCCTCTTCCCTCCCTGTTATTAACAATTTTACACTACTATGCTTTAGGCTTTTATTCCCTCTCTATTACTACCCTCTTTTTATCACCTCTACTCTTCCTTTATTATTACATTTTTACCCTTGGTCTGTCGCTCTGCCTCACCATTTTTATTTTTCTCTGTCTTTATTTCTACTCACACAGTCGATCAAGAATATTGTTATAGAGAAACGTCTTTGTCATTTCAGTCTTCCATCTCGCCTGTGATTTTATTCAGCACCGGCGCCGTATTCTCGTCGGGTAAGGAGGCTTCTTGGCACCTCTTCCTAAGCGATTTATTTTTGGATGTGGCTGGTTAATATCCTTTTTTACGTTATTTATGCAGAATATGGCGATGTTTGAAGGATTTATATCACACAGAATGGAACAGTAAGGTGTAATAAACAAAATAAATCGCTTAGGAAAGGTGCTAGGGAGCTTCCTTACCATTAACCCATTTACTATTACAAGTTTATCTTCACCTGAATGATATCGCAGGCCACAATCACCAACTAATTAAAAAACACGTCATTGCAATAACTGTGAGAATGATGCAACCACTTCAGTCTCAGGCCGTATTTTTACACCCGCGTGTGTGATGGTGTGGAGGGATAAGTGTGTTTGTGTGTGTGTGTGTGTGTGTAATTCACCGGGTCGGTCAGGATCACGTGATGGTTTGTGATCATCGGCATTTTACCCTCCCGGAAGAGAGCTGAGAGCTCATATAGTCCGATCTAAGGGCAAAGCCTTGACCTTCACACACGCACACACCCATCCTCTTGCTCAAGGAGGACAGTGACCACCCGCTTTGTCAGTGAAACTTTTTCGCATCCTGAGCAAGGCGCGAACCCCCGTCTTAGCAGATGCTAAGCGAGAGCGTTACCATGTGTGTGTGTGTGTGTGTGTGTGTGTGTGTGTGTGTGTGTGTGTGTGTGTGTGTGTAAACTGGGCCACGTAACAAGCCCTTCTGCCACCTGTTAGACAAGTAGGTGAGAGTAAACACAAATTACTTCACCAAGAGAAGGTACGAAGCTCAACAGAATAAATTAAAGGCAACAGGACTTCCTTTCCAAAGAGGCCACAAGTCAGTTTGAAGGGGGTAATGGAGACTGCCTGTACCCGCTGCCTAACACCACCTGCCTCACACAACACCTGCCTCACACATAACACGTGCCTCACACATAACACGTGCCTCACACACAACACCTGCCTCACACACAACACCTGCCTCACACACAACACCTGCCTCACACAACACCTGCCTCACACAACACCTGCCTCACACACAACACCTGCCTCACACAACACCTGCCTCACACACAACACCTGCCTCACACACAACACCTGCCTCACACACAACACCTGCCTCACACACAACACCTGCCTCACACAACACCTGCCTCACACAACACCTGCCTCACACACAACACCTGCCTCACACAACACCTGCCTCACACACAACACCCGACTCACACACAACACCTGCCTCACACACAACACCTGCCTCACACACAACACCCGCCTCACACACAACACCTGCCCCACACACACCTGCCTCATTCAACACCTGCCTCACACAACACCTGCCTCACACACAGGTAATAAACACGTCTGGCCACACTGTCGGTAAACAATAACAAAATATATATCATCCTACTGACAGCGGTAATACTGACTGTCTAATTACACCGTTTTGCCCTAGTTTCTTTACAATTTTCAATCCATTCATTACCAAAAGTGTAAAGACAAAAAATTAATATATATACAAACAATACAATAATCAAGAAATATATACAAAGACAATAAATCAGTAGCACGGAAAAACACGAAGGCAAAGAACATGGGAAGAGATCGACGATAAGAAAAGGTTGACTTAATAGACACACATGGCCGAAAAGACGGTGAAAGAAGAAAAGAAAAAACTGAGACAGAAATGATTGAAAACCGAAAGAAAGAAAAGAAAAGAAAGGCTGAGGGTAGGCAAAGAAAATGAAAATAAAAACAAAGGCAATGAATAAACACACAAAGCGACAGAAAGTATAACAACCTAAACAACAAAACAAAGTTTTAAAAAGGCTGACGTAAAAGAATTGAGAGAGAGAGAGAGAGAGAGAGAGAGAGAGAGAGAGAGAGAGAGAGAGAGAGAGAGAGAGAGAGAAAATGATCACCAAAAAAAAGCTATCGTATATACACGATTATTTTCCTTCCCTTTCCCCTCACAAATTATACATACTCATGATCTGTGCCCTGCCTTGCCCTGCCTCTCTCTGCACTACCCTGCCTTGCCCTGTCCTGCTCTTCCTTTCTCTGCCCTGCCCTGCCCCGCCCTGTCCTGTCCTGTCCTGTCCTGCCCTGCCCTGCCCGCCCTGTCCTGTCCTGTCCTGCCCTGCCCGCCCTGTCCTGTCCTGTCCTGCCCTGCCCGCCCTGTCCTGTCCTGTCCACCCTGACTAAGTTCTCTCCCTCCCTACCGTTTCCCCTTTCCATATTAATCTCTATCCTTCCCTCCAGGCATCGCTAAAATATCACTGATTTATCTTAACGACACGTGACATATTGACTCTCTCTCTCTCTCTCTCTCTCTCTCTCTCAATTGGCATAATCTGTGGGGCGGCCACGCATCAAATTAGTCCAATCAGCAAATAAGGGATGTGGAAAGGGGAGGTGAAGAGCAGCATTGAAAAAGTGTGTGTGTCGGGGTGGAGGAAAGAGACAGGAGGGATGGAGGAAAGAGACAGGAGGGATGGAGGGAAGAGACAGGAAGGATGAAGGGAAGAGACAGGAGGGGTGGAGGGAAGTGATAGGAGGGGTGGAGGGAAAAGACAGAAGGGATGGAGGAAAGATAGGAGGGATGGAGGGAGGGTAAGGAAGAGACTTATTCCTCTTAGGAAGGATAGCCACACCTAAACTGAATAAAATCGTCTGACGGATGCAGATATGAAGGGAATAAGACTGATAGTGACCTGGACAGTGCTAATAAATTTATCATTATCCCAGGCCTCTTTCCTCTATGGCAATGGCTGGGTAAGAAAAAAAAAAAAAAAACAGGAAGAGGAAATTATACAAGCAATGTCAGGAGAGTCTCCATAGAATATTCAAAGGGTCAAAACTCTACGGTCGGTAAACCCCGATTTCACTGCATTGGTGCATCACCTGCTGATTGATGGATCCCTGCCATATCATGTATTGGTGGGAAATATGGCTGGGATGATGATGATGATGATCTCCAAGCAGGTCATCAACAAAGACATCAGCAACAACAGAAAGACATTAAGAGATGTGTCAATGCAAAAAAAAATATATATATATATGAACTGGCCTGAAATTTGGAGAGAGAGAGAGAGAGAGAGAGAGAGAGAGAGAGAGAGACAGAGAGAGAGAGAGAGAGAGAAACACCACCAAGCCTTCCATTTCCTTAAAACGTCCTAAAAACCGTAAAAACTTGGTGCAATTGGCTAGACGTAATATAATGCAGGACTAATTTGAACATTCCCATGAAGTTTTCCTCAATATTATCAATTTACCTGAGTGCTTTGGAAACTACATTACTCTCTCTCTCTCTCTCTCTCTCTGAACTAAGCTTCCACCAGACCCAGCCAGCCGTCATCCAAACACCAGCACTAACACCACCACACCAGACCCAGCCAGCCGTCATCCAAACACCAGCACTAACACCACCACACCAGACCCAGCCAGCCGTCATCCAAACACCAGCACTAACACCACCACACCAGACCCAGCCAGCCGTCATCCAAACACCAGCACTAACACCACCACACCAGACCCAGCCAGCCGTCATCCAAACACCAGCACTAACACCACCACACCAGACCCAGCCAGCCGTCATCAAAACACCAGCACTAACACCACCACACCAGACTCCACTGACACACCAACGTATTCTAAATGCATCTGGACACTTGCTAACACCACTTCCTTAGCGATTCATTCTGCACAATACACCCCAGTACATCTTAGTACATCCCAGTACACCTTAGCCATTCATTCTGCACAATACACCCCAGTACACCTTAGCCATTCATTCTGCACAATACACCCCAGTACACCTTAGCGATTCATTCTGCACAATACACCCCAGTACACCTTAGCCATTCATTCTGCACAATACACCTCAGTACACCTTAGGGATTCATTCTGCACAATACACCCCAGTACACCTTAGCCATTCATTCTGCACAATACACCCCAGTACACCTTAGCCATTCATTCTGCACAATACACCCCAGTACACCTTAGCCATTCATTCTGCACAATACACCCCAGTACACCTTAGCCATTCATTCTGCACAATACACCCCAGTACACCTTAGCCATTCATTCTGCACAATACACCCCAGTACACCTTAGCCATTCATTCTGCACAATACACCCCAGTACACCTTAGCCATTCATTCTGCACAATACACCCCAGTACACCTTAGCCATTCATTCTGCACAATACACCCCAGTACACCTTAGCCATTCATTCTGCACAATACACCCCAGTACACCTTAGCCATTCATTCTGCACAATACACCCAGTACACCTTAGCCATTCATTCTGCACAATACACCCAGTAGCCTCATGTATGGCACTGATCAAAACTAGGTCCATATTAACACGATAAAAATATACGTGAAAAAGAATGTTAGAGTTTAATAGGCAAAATAAATCGCTAAGTTAATGGTGCTAACACTAACTATAAATAAATAAATAAATGGCAAGGTGTAATATACAAACTAAATCGCTGAGGCAGAGGCGCTACACAGCCTCCTACGCCACACAGAAAATGCCACAAAGCTCTAATATTATTCAGTATTGACGGTTCGGTGAGGTGAGGGTGTGAGACGCCTTATATTTGTGTAGGAGAGGACTGTTGGGCACCAGGGAACGGACTGTATAGGTGATGAGAGAGAGAGAGAGAGAGAGAGAGAGACAGGAAAAGGGGTAGTTATGTAAATAAGTGAGGGAAGGGGAGTGAGGGGAGTAAAGTGAGGATTTACTTAATGAGGCAAGAGGGGAGAGAAGAGGGGAGAGACCAAGTGTGTAAGGGTAGATGGGAGGGACGGAGGAGCAGAGGTGAGAGAGGAAGAGTGGAGAGGGAGGGAAAGGAGAGGGGAGGGAAAGAAAGAGGGGGGAAGATGAGCAAGAGTGGAGAGGTAGGGATGGGAGAGGGAGAGGTGACAGAGACAGAATAGGGCAGATGAGCAAGAGTGGAGAGGTAGGGATGGGAGAGGGAGAGGTGACAGAGACA
Organism: Coenobita brevimanus; assembly: GCF_032717465.1. Lineage (NCBI taxonomy): Eukaryota > Metazoa > Arthropoda > Malacostraca > Decapoda > Coenobitidae > Coenobita > Coenobita brevimanus. The sequence continues at coordinate 2,591,717 of NC_137003.1, forward strand.
GAATAGGGCAGGTGAGAGGAAGAGTGGATAGGTAGGGGGGAGAGAGAGAGAGAGAGAGAGAATACTGGGGTGGTGAAGTGTTAGAATAATCCAGTTGTGGTCGTTATGGGGTGTGACACGTGTCTTTACGTTCTCTCTCTCTCTCTCTTCCTTCTCTCCATTCTTTCCTTTCTTCTCCCCTACCCACATCCTCTTTCTTCTCACATCTTATTGCTCCTTTCCTTTATTCCCACGTCTTTATGTTCCTTAATATTTCCTCCATTCTTTCTCTCTCCCTCTTCTCCTCTCTTCTCCCTTTTCTCTCTCCTTTCATCCCCTCTTCTCCTTTCCTCTCTCTCCTCTTCCCCTTCCTCCATGCTGTTACTCTGCTTCCGTCTCTGTTTGGTTCCTTTCTACTTTGTTCTCTCATGGCCTCCTCCTCCATTCTCTTCCTCTCCTGTTTTCCTTCTCTTCCCTCCTGCTAACTATTTCCTGCTGACTTCTGCTGGAGGGACAGGGGAGGGACTGGTTGGTTAAGGGAGCATTCCTGCTTTAATTTTTATTTATATTTACACTCACAGAACACATACCATAATAACAGGTTCCACTTTAACAAACAGCCTTGAATAAATCACCAAGAAAGAGGTGTTTGGGAATCTTCAAAACAGGGTAGAATCGGGCCGTGTGATGTAGCGTCAGTGTCACTCTGCTATGGTCACTGCCACACCCGACACTGACGTATTGTGGGGGTTTATCACACTGTCACTGCCACTGATACAACAAAGGCCATAATCAAGCTACTGGTAGGTAGGCAGGTAGGTTGGTGTGCAGGTAAGTAGGTAGGTTGATGTGTAGGTAAGTATGTAGGTTGATGTGTAGGTAGGTAGGTAGGTTGGTGTGTAGGTAGGTAGGTTGGTATGAAGGTAGGTAGGTTGGCTGGTGTGTAGGTAGGTGGGTAGGTTGATGTGTAGGTAGGTGGGTAGGCTGATGTGTAGGTAGGTGGGTAGGTTGATGTGTAGGTAGGTGGGTAGGTTGATGTGTAGGTAGGTGGGTAGGTTGGTGTGTAGGTGGGCAGGTAGGTTGGTGGGTAGGTAGGTAGGTAGGTTGGTGTGTAGGTAGGTAGGTAGGCAGGTTGGTGTGTAGGCAGGTAGGTAGGTAGGTTGATGTGTAGGTAGGTGGGTAGGTAGGCTGGTGTGTAGGTAGGTAGGTAGGCTGGTATGTAGGTAGGTAGGTAGGCTGGTATGTAGGTAGGTAGGTAGGCTGGTGTGTAGGTAAGTTGGTAGGTTGGTGTATAGGTAGGTAGGTAGGTAGGTTGATGGGCAGGTAACTATAAAAATCAAAACTAGTACGAAGTTTGCAGGATGAAGATGTGTAGATAATTAGACAGGTAGAGGTAAGTAGGGTGGGAGGTATGTAGGTAGGCAGGCAGGGAAGCAGGTAGGAAGATGAGAGGTTTGTGTGGGTAAGGTAATATAAGGAAATGAGGAAAGAAAAGAACGTGAAACAGACGAATCACACATAACGAAGAAAGACGAGGGAAAGACTTTAAGAAAAAAAAAAAAGGTGGGAAAATGCAGAGCAAAGAGGATGAGACACAGCAAAAGCAATTAAGGACGGTGGTAAAAATTCCTGTAAAGACGACGGGGCCAAGACAGCCTAAACTACCCTCTTAATGACCTTCTGGACACAGGCGTAACTAGGTCTCAGAAATTATATCATTCCATAATTTCCTGTGTCCACCTCCACCAAACCTATTCACCAAGATGACACCTTTCTGTATTTTTTACTCTTCTTGTTCTAGGAGAAAGGTATGAAAGCAATCACGGCCCCACTCATACCTATTAACTTATACCTGCCCATCATAACAGGGTGTGTTACCCCAGCCTTCTTCACCCACCCACGCCAAGCTTCTGTGATGTACAGTACACCTACCCATCATAACAGGGTGTATTGCCCCCACCCTTCTTCACCCACCCACACCAAGCTTATTCTTATTATATTTTTAATCTGGTCCTATTATCATTTTTTTTTTTACCTTGAGGTGCTCGTTTGAACAGGAGTTGAACAAAGTGTTCATCATGCCTCACTACTACAGGTCCTTTCTACTGCAGGCTTAGCATCGTGGGCTGGTGGCCTGAATAAACAAAAGACAGATATGATGGTGATGGCATTAATAACTTAACCCTTTTACTACCATGACTTAGTTATATTTTATTCCTGCTTACCCAGACGATTCTATCAAGCTTACGAGAGCCTTTTAGAACTGGAGCTGTTAAATACACCCTTCCTTAACACCTTCACTACACGAGGTGTTTCCCAAGCTCTATGCAATCGTATAGGGATAGTCTGATTACAAATATCAGTATCATCGCAATGAAAAGAATACATTCGTGAGAGCAGCTCACCTAAAGCAAACTTGTTCTCTTCTTGTTTACCTTCTTTAGCTTATTTTCTTTGCTTTATTTTACTTTTTATTCCTGGCTCATGTACTGAATTTTTTTTTAATTATTCACCTCTGTTTTCTTGCGTTCTCTCTCTCTCTAACAAAGTAGACAGGCAAGGTAATCATCTGATATTCAACAGGTGTGCGAGTTACCCTTCCTCCCTCAGTTTCCTCCTCCCCGCCCCGTGCATGTGTGTGTGTGTGTGTGTGTGTGTGTGTGTGTGTGTGTGTGTGTGTTACATTTTCCTTGTTCTTTCACCCATCTGTTGTTCCTCTCTGCCATTTTCTTCCCTCCATGTATCTTGCCATTTTTCTTCCTCACTCCTACCTTTTTTCCTTCTTGTCCCTTTCACTAACCTTCCTACCCACCCTCTCATATCCATAATGTAAGCCCCAGTCAGCGCCCCCTCACAAGCGGCATAAAATGCTATGGTTACCCCTTTAAATTAATCACAGAAAAGGGGAACCAAAACAATAACAACCTGGCGCCATCTTTGTTCAGCGTCCGCGGGGTTATGACAGTCGTCTGTTTTAAGGTATTTCGTGACAGCGATTTATTTTGTGTAATACACCTTAACACTGTCTCGTGTGTTATTCAGTTTTTATTAAACTGATATAATTGGCGACAAAATCATACAATATAATATTTAGGTGTAACAAGGCCAGAAGACCTCTGAGCCGGGGACATGGCGGCTTTGGTACAATTAGCAACGGCATCACCACAGGAACACAACGGTGGCCAACAGGCCGTCGTAGGAGCACAAAAGTGGTCAAAACAGCCCTCAGAGGACATCAATATGGTGTCTTCCTCTATATTTCACACACACACACACACACACACACACACACACACACA
>NC_137003.1:2599994-2654994 GCF_032717465.1 Coenobita brevimanus
AACACAGCAACACTCATCAGTAGCAGTGTTGGCTGTATCGGGTGTATTGTACCAACACAGCAACACTCATCAGTAGCAGTGTTGGCTGTATCGGGTGTATTGTACCAACACAGCAACACTCATCAGTAGCAGTGTTGGCTGTATCGGGTGTATTCTATGTGGCTCTGGGGATGCCCTAACACCTCTTCCTTGGCGATTTATTCTGAGTCTACCACAATAATATCCTCCTGCACGTGAGGTATATGAGAGGGAGTGTAAGTTGGGGGGAGGGCAGCGAAATGGCAGGGGTAAGGGAGATATGAAGACGATTTGTTTGTGGCCACTCCTCACGGGATAAAGGCGTGTGGCTATAAATAAACAGATAGACAGACAGACAGACAGATAAATAGATAAATGTTAATGATCCACACTGTCGATAATAAAACGCTACAGATGTCATACAAGAAAATGTTAAGGTGGAAAATATAGACTAAATCAATAAGGAACAGGTGATACGATGCCTCCTATGCCATCTGGAATACCAACCTGACTGACAAGGATAGCACGCACAAAATACCTCACGCAACCGTCACTTTTACATCCAGGTCCCTATTTTATGTACTAAGTAACGAACACACTTGTGGTGGTGAGAGAGAGAGAGAGAGAGAGAGAGAGAGAGAGAGAGAGAGAGAGAGAGAGAGAGAGAGAGAGAGAGAGAGAGAGAGAGAGAGAGAGAGAGAGAGAGAGAGAGATACAAAGCGGTGGCAAATACACAATTGTCATTTTTCGTGCCACCACAGCTGACGAAATTACCAGCCAAACAGATACACCAAAATGGACGGAAAATTATTGTGTGTGGCCTGAACACCCGTGAATATTTTATTATCTGTATACCTATCTATCTATCTATCTATCTATCTGGCCTGAACACCCGTGAATATTTTATTACCTGTATAACTATCTATCTATCTATCTATCTGGCGTGAACACCCGTGAATATTTTATTATCTGTATACCTATCTATCTATCTATCTGGCGTGAACACCCGTGAATATTTTATTACCTGTATACCTATCTATCTATCTATCTATTTAACTATCTATCTATCTGGCGTGAACACCCATGAATATTTTATTACCTGTATACCTATCTATCTATCTGGCGTGAACACCCATGAATATTTTATTACCTATATACCTATCTATCTATCTATCTATCTGGCGTGAACACCCATGAATATTTTATTACCTATATACCTATCTATCTATCTATCTATCTGGCGTGAACACCCGTGAATATTTTATTACCTATATACCTATCTATCTATCTATCTATCTACCTACCTATTTATCTCCTACCCACTTCCCTCTCTATCTATTTATCTATCTATCCACCTGCTTATCCACCTACCTCCCAATCTACCTATCTATTTATCTCCTACCCACCTCCCTCTCTATTTATCTATCTATCCACCTGCTTATCCACCTACCCCCAACAACCCATCAGTTTGTCTATCTATCTGTCAGTCTATGATGCAATCCTGTGATACGCCATCAGTAGCGTAGGGGCCTGGGGCTAGGCTACGTGGTCCACATATTGAACATTATACCAATCAGTCGCTCCTCAGTGGCATATGAGATCAATGAACGTCAACCACACCAGTAAGCCATACCATGTTGGGGCGCCTTATTCCACTACACCACACCAGTAAGCCATACCATGTTGGGGCGCTTTATTCCACTACACCACACCAGTAAGCCATACCATGTTGGGGCGCCTTATTCCACTACACCACACCAGTAAGCCATACCATGTTGGGGCGCCTTATTCCACTACACCACACCAGTAAGCCATACCATGTTGGGGCGCCTTATTCCACTACACCACACCAGTAAGCCATACCATGTTGGGGCGCCTTATTCCACTACACCACACCAGTAAGCCATACCATGTTGGGGCGCCTTATTCCACTACACCACACCAGTAAGCCATACCATGTTGGGGCGCCTTATTTCACTACACCACCAGGCGTAATATTAATTTACCATCCCACTGCATGCTAACACGGTCACTCTGATATAACAAACTAGACGGAAAACACTCTCAGCCTGGCGTGAAGAGTTATGAATAATTTACATAGGCTTAACAACACACACACACACACACACACACACACACACACACACACACACACACACACACACACACACACACATGGGCATATACACAATTCACTGATTAAAGAACAACAACTGAAACTGCATTTTGTTGACAGACAGGAGTGGTGACAGTAACAGCGGCGGTGTTGACAAAATAAACATCAATTCCCTTATCATACCAAGTTGTGTGAGATCGTGGAGGGGAGTGGAGTGGTGTGGTGTGGCGTGGTGTGGTGTGGCGTGGTGTGGTGTGGCGTGGTGTGGTGTGGCGTAGTGTGATGGAGTGGAGTGGAGTGGAGTGGAGTGGAGTGGAGTGGTGTGGAGTGGAGTGGAGTGGTATGGTGTGGTGTGGAGTGGAGTGGTGTGGAGTGGAGTGGAGTGGAGTGGAGTGGAGTGGTATGGTGTGGAGTGGAGTGGAGTGGCGTGGAGTGGAGTGGTGTGGAGTGGAGTGGAGTGGAGTGGAGCTGAGTGGTGTGGTGTGGTGTGGTGTGGTGTGGTTACTCTCACTGTCTGTATCTGACGTGGTATATATCATCTCTCGTCAACCTTACGCACACCAAATTATCTTTACCCTCTGATTACTCCTTTGAATGCTCCCATCTCTCTCTCTCTCTCTCTCTCTCTCTCTCTCTCTCTCTCACACACACACACACACACACTCCTCTACCAACTCCAAACACCATGCCAGTCTCCAGAAATAAGTGTATTATGCCAACCCCGTCTGCCAACACCAATAATGAGAGATAATGAGGGTGCCTTGTGCCATCCTAGGGCTGGCAGGGAGCCTAAGTGAACCCTCTACATACCCAACGGCGTCTGTCAGCGGGAACAAACACCACACAGATTTCTTTTCTTTTCTTTTCTTTTTTTCCTTTTTAATTTATCTCTTTGCTGGCGAGAATACACTATAACACTGTCCACGGAATTATTACTTTCTTTTTTCAGACAAGGTATGATGTCAAAAAAATGAAATGCTCTGAAAATGTGCAAATGACTTATGTATTGAAATTCTCTCTCTCTCTCTCTCTCTCTCTCTCTCTCTCACACACACACACACACACACACACACACACACACACACACACACACACACACACACACACAGCCATGATATTAATTTATCAAGCGCATAATTAGGCTTCACATAATTATAATGGCTGGAAAATCATCTATAAGTTCATATTCATACAATGCAGTCTGCAAAGTTATTCATACCGATTAAAAATAAATAAATAACAGAGTCTCTCGGTAATAAAACAACAAGAACAACAACAATAATAATAATAATAATAATAATAATAATAATAATACCTGTGGTGTGCAAGGCTACAGTGTGTGTTTGTGGTCATGTGGTGTTAGGTTCAATAGTTCCTTTACACTGACTCCAAACCATGTCACATGCTAACGACATCTTGCTGCAATAATTAACAGTAAACACCTGGCTGGCATCTATGCTTCATTAGCTCACAAGCCTTCAAGTGTAAACCAATTATTGATCAAAATTGTATTACTTCTCTCTCTCTCTCTCTCTCTCTCTATCCATCTGATATATTTTTTCCCATTCCATTAAAACTTGTGCTCTCGGTTGCCAAGAAAAAGATACTTGGTGCAGGAGAGAGAGAGAGAGAGAGAGAGAGAGAGAGAGAGAGAGAGAGGTGTAAACCAAAGAGTGTGGGTGTAAAACTAATGCTCATCTTCTGCCTAAAACTTTGCATAAAAAATTGCCAAGTTGCAGCCGTGTCCATTGCAACTCCATCATTTACAGCAGGATGCAAAAGTTATCCTTTGCCCCTTCACCCCAATGACGTATTTTATGGCTTATTTACACACACACACACACACACACACACACACACTAAATACAACTTAGCATTTTTTTACTCATCCTGTATAAAGATATCCTTTTTTATGTGTTCTTTGTGTCTGGATGATTTTACACACACACACACACACACACACACACACACACACACACACACACACACACACACACACACACACACACACTAAATACAACTTAGCATTTTTGACTCATCCTGTATAAAGATATCCTTTTAGATGTATTCTTTGTGTGTGGATGATTTTAGACACACACACACACACACACACACACACACACACACACACACACACACACACACACACACACAACACTGCTTCTTATCACCTCTTTCTGCTTGTCTTCAACTCAGTAAAGGTGTTCTGTACTGAAGGAATTAATGAAGCTCTGTTTAAAGGCTCCAGCTTGACAATGATCCCACAAGCTGAACACAAGCCGGAGAACAGAACACAATGATAACACCAAACTACAGTAACACCAGGAACACAATAACACCGAAAATAACACCATGATAACACCAAATTATAATAACACCAAGAACACAATAACACCGAAAATAACACAATGATAACACCAAACTATAATAACACCAAGAACACAATAACAAACATCAAGAACAAAGAATAACAAAATGACAAAATATAACAAATAACACGAATAACAAAATATACCGTAGCAAATAACACGAATAACAAAATATACCGTAGCAAAAAGCACGAATAACAAAATATAACAAATAACACGAACAACAAAATATGAATAACAAAATACAAGAAATAACACGAATAACAAAATATAACAACGAATAACACAATAACAAACACCAATAACACAATATAACACATAACAAATAACAAGATATAACAAATAACAAAAAAAAATTATAGTGAAAATAAGTTATGCTATTCAAGAGTTTAAATGAATGTTATTAAGTGTATGTAAGGCGTTAATATTTAGCACTGATATCTTTGCTATCAGATATTTGCCCTTAGATGTATATATAAAGGTGTGACGCTGGTAACAAGGCACCGACGCAAGAAAGCTGGCATGATTCTCTCTCTCTCTCTCGGTTCAGGTACAACGTATTATCTTATGTAGTTCAGGGAAGGCCACTACAGCAACAGGGTCACTATTTTCTATTGATGTAACACTGGGTATAGTCTAGACAGTCCGTTCCCTAAGGCACAGTATGCTGATGATAACAAACTTTTTATTAGTCTAAAAGAACGTTTGTAGGAAGTGATAATGTACAGTGTGTATTAAATGTGGGGTAATCTCTCTCTCTCTCTCTCTCTCTCTCTCTCTCTCTCTCTCAGTAGTAGCGAGTAATAGGTGGAAATTTGGTGATGAGCTGAGATAATGACACGATGAGTAGAAAGAATCCTCCGGGTGAGACAGAACATGAACCCATTTCCTCAGTTAGTAATCCAATGTAACCCCATTTCCCCACCAAAACACACACAATTCCCCAAATAATAAGCAGGTAATAAGGAGAAAATAAGGTGGGGAGAGGGAGGGTGGTGTGGGATGTGGAATGGTGGGGGAGTTTAGGGATTGGTTTGGGTTGTTTCTGGACGGCGTGTCAATGTATGCAAGTTGTGTTAGGTCTGTTGTCTTGTACGTATTATACCCCCTCCCCCCCTCCCTTGGTCCTCCATCCCCTCTCTTAGTTCCTTCTTTCTCTCCCTTCCCTTCTTTCCCTCTCTTCCTTCCTTCCTTCCTTCTCATCCTCTCTTCATCCTCTCCCACTCTTCCCATCTCCTTCTCCTATTCCTATCTCTCTTTCTCCTTTCTCCCTTCTTTCTCTCTCCCCTTTCCCCTCCTGTATCTTCCCTTCTCTTTTTCACCAACTCCTTCCTTCTCTCCCCCTCGTGTCCCCAACCTCGGCCTACCTCTGATTTTCTGGTTCAGACAGGCTGACAAACAGACAAAGCGAAACAAATAAAGCAACTATGATACCCCCCCACACAGAGAGAGAAAGAGAGAGAGAGAGAGAGAGAGTAAAGGAATGTAGAGCGAACCATCCTATTCACTTATGATCTGAAAATGCGTAGTTAATGACCCGTGAAGGAGGGAGAGAATAATGTTAGGAGGAAGGAAGGGAGAGGAACAGGAAGGGGAAACAGGGAGGAAGGGAGGAAAGGCGGATGGAAAGGAGGAAAAGACGGAGGGAGGGAGAAGAAACTATGAGGGGAAACAGGGAGGAGAGGAAGAAAGGAGGACGGAAGGGAGGAAAAGGCGGAGGAGAGAGGGAAGGAGGAAGAGGAAACAGGGAGGAAGGAAGGAATGGAGGAGGGATGGAAGGAAGAGACGGCAGGGGGAGGGAAGGAGGAACGGAGGGAGATGGTACGTAAGGGGAGGTGAAGGGAGGAAAAGGGGGAGGAGAAAGACAGATATATGGAATGGGAGACGAAGGGAGAGAAAGAGGGAAAGACGAGAGAGGAAGAGAGATTTATGGATGGGGAGATGAAGGGAGAGAAGGAGGGAGACGAAAGAAGAAGAGAAATAGGGATGGGAAACAGGAAGGAAGGGGTGAAAGGAGGGAAAGAGGAAAAGAGGGAGGTGGGAGGGAAGAAGGGAGATGGTATGGAAGGGGAGAAGGAAAAGATGATACTGAGGAAGACGAGGTGGAGGGAAGGAGATGGTATGGCAGGGGAGCAAGTGGAGGGAGGAAGGGACAAAGGGAAAGAGGAATCCATCATCATCTTAACATCACTCGAATAATCGGCGTGGTTAAGATGCAAGGGAAGTATTTAAAATGGGTTTTCACTTATTTTTACCATAAACAAGCATTAGTGGCAAAGTCTTGACGGAGATTATCATTATTACTATTATTATTATTATTTGCTGGGTTTCTTCTGCCTGCCTGCTTGCTTCTCTCTCTCTCTCTCTCTCTCATATTCACTAGTTATGCAGTGTTTGGTTGTCGTATGAGTGAAGATAAAAGTATAAACAAACAATATTATAAACAACTTAAATCCTTCAGTGTATGATCGCTCGCCTCTGCAGAAAGGTCCAGAAAAAAGTACACACACACACACACACACACACACACACACACACACACACACACACACACACCTCACTATACGATATGGGTTAACAGAGGGCTAGGGACCCCTTCAGTACGAGAGGCTGTCGCTAAGTTGACCTAAATCGTGGGCCAACTTAGCGACAGCCTCTCGTACTGACAGTACAACAGTTTAAGTAAAAAAAAAAAAAAAACTTAGTAGTAGTAGTAGTAGTATAGTCGAGGCGCGCGACTCTGAGGTTGCTATTATCGTGCCCTGGCAACCTACCATTCAAAAGTGCATCTGATTTCGTTTGTATTATGAGACGCATGTGATTCATGTATAATATATTCGTGTATAATATATTCGTGTATAATAATATTCGTGTATAATATATTCGTGTATAATAACATTCGTGTATAATATATTCGTGCACAATAATATGATTCGTTTATAATATGATTCGAAATCGGACACACTTCTGAATGGTAGGTTGCCAGGGTACGATAATGACAACCTCAGAGTCGTGCGCCTCGACTATTGTAGTAGTAGTAGTAGTATTAGTAGTAGTAGTAGTAGTAAAGTAGTAGTAGTAGTAGTGGCTGTAGTAGTAGTAACAATAATAAATTTGGAAAAAATGAATGAACTGGGAGGAGACGGGAAGGAGGAAAAGCGAGTGAGTGAGATAATGAGTGGGTGAGAAAACGAGTGAGTGTTGGGATGCAAATGAATGAGAAAAATAAACAACGTGGGACGAGGCTTAAAACTGGAATGGATAAAAGAAATGGCTGCTAATTAGCGTAACGAGAGAGAGAGAGAGAGAGAGAGAGAGAGAGAGAGAGAGAGAGAGTGTCTAGCGGTTGCCATGGTAACGGGAGGCTGAAGGATGTAAACAATCAGCTCCGTAGACGCCATGTACTGTATTTAGGAATAATATTCATAATTGATCATAAACTAATTTCTTCTACGATACACAAGTCTCTTTAGTAATTAACTGATAACTCTGGCTGTATCTGTGACTTTAATATTTATTATTGTGTGGCTATGAACTGCTTAGGACTTGTATTATTGATGTTACTATTATAAACCAATAATTTTATACTTAATATAACCTGAGAATGTTTAGGTCGCGTCCACACGTGTGCTCAAACAAGTGCTGGCAACATGTATGCAACACAATAACGAACACACTGCAAACATGTTGGGAACAGCAGCGTCCAGATCATGTTGGCAACATCATGATGAAGTTGCAGCTGCCTGGTATGGGCACACTTATCCCATCGCCTCTGCTGCCAGTGTTCGAAGCTGCACTGACGCACGTTTGCATACATCCGTCCAAATACTGCTGTATACATGTACCCAAACATGTTGCCCACCGTGTTGTCGAGAGCACGTGTGGACGCGCACTTATGAAGAGCATATCACACGAAGTATTTATAAAAGATCTTAAGTTACATTATCTCCGCTTATAAGTATGGCACCATGGCAAATATTTATAAAGGATCTTAAGCCACATTTTTGGACATAACCAAGTATATAAAGGATCTTAATCCACATATTTTCAATATATGTATGATACCATGAGAAGTGTTTATACAGGATATTACGCTACAATTTTCCGACATATAAGTATGCCACCATAGGAAGTATTTATAAAACATATTAAGCCACAATTTTCCAACATAAGTATGCCACCACACGAAGTATTTATAAAAGATCTTAAGCAACATTTTTCCGACACGCGTCTAAAAGTTAATCTCTTCAGCCCGAGGACGTGATTTGTCTTTTCTTCCTTTCTTTCTGTATTTTTTACCTGGCCCCGAGGCTACTACTGAACCAAGGCGTGGGCGTGTGTTAGTGGCGTAGTTAATAAATACTTTATCTAACACCTTTATGTCAAACAGTCTCTCCTGTGTACAATAAAATCACCCGTAAGTATTAAGAATATAATGATAACAACGTCAAGGTAGTGCAGAGGATAAGATAATTTATACATATACTCTGCCTAACAGTTAACTCCTTTACTATGATGCCTCCTTTACTCTTTTGTTAGTGATATACACACCAGTAAAATATAATGTACCAAGCAACTCTAATAGTAAAGGAATTGATTAAAATATATCCAGCCATACGGTTCCAAGAATCTATTATAAGAGAAACAGATCCACTAAATATAATAAGAACAAAACACATCCTCAAGCTATACGGCTGAAAAAATAAAATAAAATAAAATAAAACTCCCAGACAGTGATTTATGATAAAGAATAACTGATAAGGAGACTTGGTTATGGTATTAATGGTTCTGATAATTTGTAAACAACACTCCTGCCCTGCCAGCGATGGAAATGACGTCACGTGATTACAGACACACACACAGGCAGATAAAACAGCAGAAATGGAAGGAAATTTTGTGTTTAAAGAGTGATAAAGGAATAATAACTTGAGGCAAAACAATGTGCTATGAGAGAGAGAGAGAGAGAGAGAGAGAGAGAGAGAGAGAGAGAGAGAGAAGCGACACTAAGATAAAGGAAAAGCGAGGGGGATCGGAAGGATGAGAGGTGAGGGAAGCAGAGAAAAAAAAAATGAGAACACAGAATGGTAGAAGAGAGAACGGAAGGAGAGGGAGGTAGGTAGGAAAGGGAGACGAGAGAAGGAGAGAGGAGGGAGAGATGCGGTTCTGAGAGGCAAAAGTTGATAAATGGTGAATGGAAGCAATCGGCTGTAAGAAAAGAGGGAGGGTGAGATGGATGGGTAAAGGAGAGAGAGAGAGAGAGAGAGAGAGAGAGAGAGAGAGAGAGAGAGAGACAGACAGACAGAGAGACAGACAGACAGACAGACAGAATCATAATGAAGAGGTTAACGTGGGATATGTAGTCCAAACTTCTAACACTGGTCTTCTCTTCCTCTTCTCCATCCCCTTCCCTTACGCACCCACCCATCCACACACACACACACACACACACACACACACACACACACACACACACACACACACACACACACACACACACACACCATTTCTAGTCCCTTCAATATCAAAGTTACTACATATAACTAAACAATCGCCTCTGGGAATAAGCAAAGATAAAATATAAGAGACGTCATGGTGCTGAAATCTTTCAATCTCTACCCAAGTCTGTTTGCATTCTAAAACTGTAAAGAGGGACCTGGATTGTGACTGAACGGTTTTGCATGATAATCCAAAGGAAAGTTTGGTTGTGTCTGTTGTGTTTGTCGCTTGTATATATTTATGACTGTGTGACTGTACTCTGGCCGCATTATACTGCCAGAGTATGTTGAGTTCAGGTTCGATACTTGTTACTTCTCCCGCATGCACTTCCTCACCATCTAATTCTTCTACTGTCCTTCTCCGGCCTTCTAACTTGGCCGCAATTATCACAACAGGTGTTTGTCCTGTCACTCACGCTGACGAGGTAGTACAGGAAAAATTTATTCAGAAAAAAAAGTACTGGTGGAACTTGAAGTCAGCCTCTTCACAAATCAGCTGGTAACATTGTGCTTTGTACTCCTCACACTGAATAAATAATTCATTTTATACCCTGGTACTGAATTTCGTCTTTGTATTCCGTTGCAGCCACCCACCACCGTGCCTCTGCAATCAACGCTGCCCGTGGTGAACCGGGCGGTGTTCAGGCAGCGTGTAAACAACAGCAGGTGGTCGCCCCGGCAACGTAAACAAAACCCAGCACCAGGATTGGCCCACGTGACATGACTACACCACACCTCTCTGACCCAATGGCCACACTAACGTTATACTGTATAGCGTATAATCTGTATATTGGTCCATGTGTCCGTATGTTTGCCGTCTGGTTCCATTTATAACATTTACAGGCATCATCGTTTTCATCTTAGTCTATCCATCAATAGTAGCTTCTCTGCGTGTATGCATGAACGTGTAGTTGTGCACATAAATACAGATTCACTTCAAGGCGATAAATAACGAGGACGTGAACAATGACTGAATACAACTGAAGCCATCTTCGGAGCACAACATACTTTTCAGAATATTATGAGCAATTTTCATAATACAGTAGTTCGATATAATTGTCCACCACTACACACACACACACACACACACACACACACACACACACACACACACACACAGGGAGACAGAAAGAGTATATACTGTAGCGTACGAGGAGGGGGGGAGGGGTTTGGCTTTGAACACGCCAGGCCTGGGCCAGCTGCTGTGCTAAACACGTTCAAGACGTGATTTATGGATCCTGATGGGCAGCTGATGTGTACGGTCAAGTAACACCATTTTTGTCACTGGGGAACTGACCCGCCCCATCCAATGATTTACACACGGGTATAAACACTGAAGGCTTTTGTCACTGGGGAACTGACCCGCCCCATCCAATGATTTACACACGGGTATAAACACTGAAGGCTTTTGTCACTGGGGAACTGACCCGCCCCATCCAATGATTTACACACGGCTATAAACACTGAAGGCTTTAAGAGTTGACTATAGGATGAAACGTGTAGGTAGGAAATTTTTTTGATAGAAGACATGCTCCTTCATTCTTTTAAATGTCCGCTCCGGGTGGAATCGAACCCAGGTGAGGAGGATTGATAGACACTCGGGCTGCCAGAGGCCTGGCTACATACAGCCACAGACCATAACCACCCAATGGTCCTTACTAAATTGTCGACATTAATATAATATTGATACAAACGATACACACACACACACACACACACACACACACACACACACACACACAGCATGTAGGAACAGATGAAGGGAGATGGATAGCAGAATGGACTGCAAGGCTAACAAGTGGGGGAAGACGGATGGTGATGGTGAGAGGGAGAAGGGGAGGGAAGGAAGGTGGGGGTGAGAGTAGGTGAGGGGGAAGAGGGGTGAAGGGCTAATGGGTGGGGGTTGGAAATGAGGGGGAAGAACAGGGGATATGAGAGTGTGAGGGTGGGGTGGGTGAGTGGGGGTGAGGGTGGAATGGTGGGGGAAATGAGGGTGGGTGAGTGGTTGATGGGGGACAGATGGGTGAGATGTGAGGGTGTTGGATGAGGGGGTCTGTCCTAAGCTGAATAAAAGGTTTAAGAGTAACACTGAAGTTTTACACACACACACACACACACACACACACACACACACAATTCTCAAAAATATTTCGTGTATTCTTCCCTCCGTTTTTCTTTCACATCGCAAAAGATTTTCAGAAATATAAAATAAAAAAAAGTTGTATATTAAAAAAAAAAAAAAGTAAAAGGATGAATGATTTCAGGGCGCGCTTCACGCCTCGACTTTATCCCGGTGTTTTAATGAGAGAGAGAGAGAGAGAGAGAGAGAGAATTACTTAACCCCTTGCCTCCGGAGCCTTATTTTAATCAGGGTACCATCAGACAATTAACTTATAAATAGCGTATACTTATGGAGGAGTTAATGAAGGCTGCATCCAACCCATTATATTCCACACATCTCCTGTCAGCATTATAACATCGTGTGGCGGTAGCAAGGAGTAACTATACATAATATCACTACACTGTACCTGTTTACACAATTACATACCCTAATTACTGGATATTAATTGTGGAGAGGATGTGGAGAGGATGGAGGGTGAAAGACTGACGAAGAGAGTGTATGTGAGTGAGGTGGAGGGGGGAAGAGGGAGGGGGAGGCGGAGGATGAGATGGAGGGATGGGGTGGAGAGGTATATGAGAGAGGGGCGTGTGAGTTGGGAGCAGGGCAGTGAAATGGCGGGGGACAGGGCGACTTGGAGGAGATTTGTTTATGGCCACCCCAAACGGGATTGAGGCGTCTGGCAATAGATAGATAGATAGATAAATAAATTTTTATTATTACTATCACTATACTGTACGTGTTTACACAATTACATACCCAAATTACTGGATATTTATTTTTATTATTATTATCACTGTACTGTACGTGTTTACACAATTACACATCGAAATTAATGGGTATTTATTTTTATTATTGCTATGTCGTATCTTATTCTCTCTTTTATCCCTATGTCTCTGTCTGTTCTCTGTCCCATTCATTATTTCTGTTCCTGTCTTTTCCCTCGCTTCTGTTTACCTTCTTTACCAATATTACATTTTTATATCAGTTCCTCCTCCTTCATTTTACACCCTCTCTCTCTCTCTCTCTCTCTCTCCTATTTGCCCTGCCTCCCTCTATCATCACTATTGCCTCTCTTCCCTCTCTCTCCTCTCCCCTCCCTCCCCTCCGTCTCGCTCTTTTCTCTCCACTTCTCCCCTTCTGTGTTTGACTTTCTCTCTTCCCTCTTGACAAGGCTGTACAGTATTTCATTTATTATTTTTTATTATCGCACTGTGTCTGTCTCTGTCTATCTGTCTACCTATCTATCTACCCATCCATCCATGTCTATCTATTTATCTATCTACCTAGCTATTATCTATCTCCCTCAGCAAAAAGTTAGTCTGTATTAATGAGGCTGGTACAGTGGATAGTCAGTGATATACGCCTTCACTTATATGCTATCCTTGTCAGAGTCTGAAATGGTCACAAAGACGACTACAGGTGTACAGGCAGAGAGGTGAGGGTGAGGGGGAGGAAGTGGGAGAGGGAGAAGGATAGGGACGCGTGAGGGTAAAGTAGGCGAGGGAGAGGTAAGTGTGAGGGAGAGGGAGAGGGAGAGGGAGAGGGTGAGGGAGAGGTAAATGTGAGGGAAGGGGTGAGGTGGGAGGATGAGGGAGGTAAAATAAGGGCGAGGGAAAGGGAGAGGGTGATGGTGGTGGCGGCGTGTGTGGGAATATTCAACAGTGTTCTGAGCCCCACACCATGCCAGTGGGGATCTGTACGTATTTACCTGTGTGTGTGTGTGTGTGTGTGTGTGTGTGTGTGTGTGTGTAGATATGTGTCTGTGTGTTTGTGTGATAGACAGATACAGACAGATAGATATATAGATAGACTGATAGACAGATACATAGATGGATTGACGGATTGATCCATTATTCACTTTTTGCTATCAACAATTTTATGCAGCTTAGGAGACCCTCGTAATGAAGCGGCTGAAGTGAGAGAGGTATGGAAGGTGGGAGTGCGTAGGTGTGGAGGGGAATGGAGAGAGTAGGAGGAAGGATGTGTGTGGGGGGTGGGGGTGGAGAGGTTGGGTGTGGTGGTGGTGGTACAAAGGTCAAGGTTAAAACTGTTTACTGATACAATCTGGTCATCATGTATACAATCTTACTGCTGTCCCTGCCTTATATTTCCTATATTTTGTATTGCTTTCATTTTCCCTCTCTCTGTACTTCAGTTCCTCTCTCTCTCTCTCTCTCTCTCCTAATCTCCCTGCCTTTCTTCTCGTCTCTCTCCCTGGCAAACAAAGGGATATTTTCTATCAGTGAGGGCCAGACGGGAGGGAAGAGAAGAAGAGATGGCAGAGGGAGAAGAAGGAGAGGCAGAGACGGAGGAGAAAAGAGGGATGGAGAGAAGTGGGAGAGGGAGAGGACCGGGGAAAAGAGGGGAAGGGAGATGGAGAGGGAGAAGGAATGAGAGGAAGAGATAGAGGAACAATGCGCGTCGTGGAGAGGAAAGGAGAGAAGGGAGAGAGAAATGTAATAAGAGGACAAGGAGGAAGAAAAAAGACAGAGAGGATCGGAAGAGACGGAGGGAAGGTTAGGGGTGAGGTGGGAGATAAGGAGTGAGAGACAATACAGAATAAGGGAGACAGAATGATACAGAATGGAGGAGGAAGAGGTTGAGTAATAAGGAAAAGAATAAGGCGACAGAAGAAGAGGAAGAAAAGGAGGAACAGACAGAGAGAAAAGAGTAAGAGGGGAGAAGGAAAAGAGAAAAGGAAGGAGGAAGAGTAAGATAAAAAAGCTAAATGAAGAGGAGAAAGGAAAAAGAAACATAATAAGAAAAACAATATGGGGGGAAGGTGGATGAGGAGGAGGATGAACTGAAACGAAGACGAGAAGGAATAAAAAAGACAATATAAAAATTAGGGAAAAGGAAAGAGAGAGAGAAAAGGAAGACATACGCTGCTGAGGGGAAAAACAGATAGAAAGATAAAGAGGAAGAAGAGGAGCGGGAAAAGGGAAGAAGAGAAAAAAGTGAAAAGAAAGGAGAGGGAGGAAAAAGAAGAAAGTTTAAGAGGAAGATTTGTAGGAGGAGGGGAGAGACGAGGAAGAAGGAAGAATTAAGACGAAAAGAAAATAAGGCGGAAAGACAAACAACTTAAGAAAAAAGAAAGCAGAAATGAAAGAAGGAGAGAAGAAAAAACGAAGATGGAAGTCTAGGAAAAGGATGATGAAAAGGGAAAGCCAGAAGGAGGAAGGGACAGGGGAAGGGACAGGAAGAATAAAAGCCTGGCTGTCTAATGAAATGCCTTGGTTTGTTTACCTCCTGATTGCTGACACTCCCCCCCCCCACCTCTCTCTCTCTCTCTCTCTCTCTCTCTCTCTCTCTCTCACCAAGGGTAACAACACTTCCCGCCAAAACTTAAGCCAACTTTAAGTGAATCAGGGACACAGGGAAAATTACTCTGTCTCCAGCACCCTAACTTTTGCCATCTGCTGAGAGAGAGAGAGAGAGAGAGAGAGAGAGAGAGAGAGAGACAGACAGAGACAGACAGAGACAGAGACAGACAGAGTCTAGACAATGAAAAGTTTTGTTCCATTCTGGCTTAGTCAGAAAAGTAAGATGGGGAAAGAAAAATATGTGAAGTTGTGAGATTATGAGAGGCAAGAGTTGTGCCGTGCATGTGGAAGGAAATTACTTGCCGATGCTCTCTCTCTCTCTCTCTCTCAGTATGGAGTGCCAGGGTGCGTCTGTTTGTGTGCGTGTGTGCGTGCGTGCGTGCCAGACCTCCAGTATGCAGCCACCAACACCAATTACCAAAGTTAAAACCCATGAACTGAGTCAGTGGTGTGTGTGTGTGTGTGTGTGTGTGTGTGTGTGTGTGTGTGTGTGTGTGTGTGTGTGTGTGTGTGTGTGTGTGAGAGAGAGAGATTATTCCTGTAATAAATCTTTCAACCTATTCTATTTTCTTACCATCCTCCCTTTTCACCCTTTCTTCTTGCATTTCTCCTTATTTCTCCCCCTCCACTCTCCTCACTTCCCTCCCATCCTGCTTTTCTATTCCTTTCATCCTTCTTATCTATTTTTTCTCCCTCTTCTCCTTCTCGTCTGTCCGTCCGTTTCTCTCCTTCCTCTTTTCTTCCCCTCCCTCTCATCGCTCTCATCATCTTCCTCATCTCCTTCCTCCCGTTTTCTCTCTCTCACCCCCTCCTCCTCCCTTCCCTTCCTTTACTATGTTTGTCTGTCAGAATACATGCCATCGTTATAAACTGAGTGTGCCAACATATGCACGCTCATTTAAAAAAAAAAAAAAAAAAAAAAAAAAATGCTATCAAAATCCAAGACAGTTCGGAATTAACACCCAGACACACGGCCAAGTCCACACCACATGCCTGCGGGTGTGGGTGGGAGTTTTGCATCAGTGTAACCCACACGGTGATTCCAGTGAACGCGGGCGGGTGCGGGTGAGAACTTTTGTGTATTTCTTCGAAGCATAACTAACACAAGCAGGATCAGGCATTTGGTGTGGACGTAGCCTTAGACACACAAATCAGCAGACAAAAGCATTACCACTGAACTATCGTGGCTTCCAGGTTTGTTGGCGGAAGCAGAGGTAAAGTAAAAAACAAAAAATGGGAGGAAGGGCGCAACACCCAATTCCATTTTACACCATTAGAGTTGTAAGGGCCCGAGGCTCGGCTACCGTAGTGTAGTTCAGTTTATTTATGTGTAGATGACCTGTCTTATTCCCTTGGTGGCATTACATTAAAAATAAATATATAAATAACTAAAATAAACAGCTTTGTTGGGGCTGAAACCTATGCAAGACCAGCAACGTGAGTGGGGTGTTCTAAACACTACACCACCAGGCGCCATACGGGTGATCCAGCATGTGTGAGAATGAACGAGGGAAAAATGTAAGAAGAAAATTTAGATTAACGTCTGCTGGCAACTGGAGGGTCACTAAGGCTGCCCAGTTTTTGACTGAGAACCAATCACCCCCTAGAATGTAACAGGCAACAACCGTCTAATGTACATCTAGGTCCCTACTTGTACCGCTGGGTGAGAAGGGACAAGCGGGGGGAGGGGGGGGAATAAATTTTGACCAAGACAGACCGGATGGAGAATCATACACTTGGGTTCAACCAGCTGGCAGGTGGAGGTGCTAACCAACGCACTACTGGCTACACAAACTCGGCTTCAACCAGCTGGCAGGTGGAGGTGCTAACCAACGCACTACTGGCTACACAAACTCGGCTTCAACCAGCTGGCAGGTGGAGGTGCTAACCAACGCACTACTGGCTACACAAACTCGGCTTCAACCAGCTGGCAGGTGGAGGTGCTAACCAATACACTACTGACTACACAAACTCGGGTTCAACCAGCTGGCAGGTGGAGGTACTAACCAATACACTACTGGCTACACCAAAGACTGGTTAGCCTAACACTGTATAAATTCACCCCTTCAGTCCCATGACGTGTTCTGTTGTGTATTCTTGCTGTCTCCAGACGATTTAATTCAGCTTAGGACACACACACACACACACACACACACACACACACACACACACACACACACACACACAGGACAGAATGCTGGTGTTGTAAAGGTTAAACGAGGTTATGTCTGACCTGTACGGTACCTAAAGTGTCCTTAACACTGAATATAACTGTTTGGTGGCACACACACACACACACACACACACACACACACACACACACACACACACACACACACACACACACACACACACACACACACACACACATTTTGACATAATCTGCTCTCACTGCATGGCACGCTGCTCTCTCTCTCTCTCTCTCTCTCTCTGGTGTCTGCCACACAGTAATCACTCAGGGTGTTTATGGTGGGAGATTCTCTAAACACACGCTTGAATTCTAATAAGCCACTTGAGGCGAGAATAAGATAAGGAGAAGGGGAGGAGGGACGGAGGAAGACAGGAGGATGGGGAAGGGGTGTGGGAGAGGAAGGGAATGGGGAGTGAAGTGTAGTGGAGACTGGAGGCATGGAAAGGAGATAAGGGCAAGAGAAAGAGTGCGAGGGGGAGGGGAGACGGGAGACTAGGAGGAAACGGAGGAAAGGAGAAGAGAGGAAATACGGAGAAGGGAGGGAGGAGAGGAAACTGGAAGAGATGACAGGAGAGAAGACAGAAGGAGGAGGAGAAAAGATTGGAGATAATAGGAGAGAAGAGGAGAGGAAGCAAGAGGAAGGAGAGAAGACCGGAGGAGATGATAAGAGAGAAGAGGAGAGGAAAGGGAGGGAATGGGAGACTGGAAAGGAGAGCAGGGGGAGAAGAGAGGGGAGGTGTATGGTGTCTAGGAAATAAGATAGGGAGGGAGATACGATGAATGGGAAAATAATGGTTGATATATGCCAAAAATGTCCTTCAATGTACTAGCATATTATACTGAACAGCAACCTTCTGATTAACAACATTACTTATAAAGAACAAGACGATGACATTTTTATACCTTTTTCATAAATGTATACGAAAGTTTTGGATAATATATATTCTAAAGAATGTGACGCACTGTACTATCGAGTGATAAACTTACTATATCAACTATAAATTGTATAGTGATGGATTTTATATTTTTTTTATTTTTATTTATTATTATTATTTTTTTGCTGGTGGTGGGTGTGGGAGTGGGCGGGAAGGCAGCCAACCAACATGGCGTCAACACAACACAGGTCGGCCAATCAGCGAGTTTTACGGTGGTATTCTAAGTGGCGTGGGACACACCTTAACATCCATTCCTTAGCGATTTATTTTACACATTGCATTCAGTATCATTTTGTATGTCATTGATGAAAACTATATCGATATTAACACAATATAAAGGGCACCACAGGAAAATGTTAAGGTGTAAAATGCAAACTACGCATGTATAAGGTGCTTTGAAGGTTAAGTAACTAAGGATGTGATGGAGAGGTGCCAGGAGAGGTGGGACGGTGTTTTAGGCTGGGTGTGGCGGTGGTAGTGGTGGTGGTGGTGGTGGGGTGGTGGTGGTGTGGTGGTGGTGGTATTATCATTGTCATCATCATAACAGCATCTCCTTATGAGGCACATCATTTTTACATAATTTCAGTACATCATTTTTATTGTTTTGTTTATGACTTCTCTTGTGTATAAAGTATAAAAGTAATGTCAGTATTAAAGTGTACTGTGTGAATAGCATATAATAGTACTGGGGTGTACTGTGTAGCATATAATAGTACTGGGGTGTACTGTGTGAATAGCATATAATAGTACTGGGGTGTACTGTGTAGCATATAATAGTACTGGGGTGTACCGTGTAGCATATAATAGTACTGGGGTGTACTGTGTAGCATATAATAGTACTGGGGTGTACTGTGTAGCATATAATAGTACTGGGGTGTACTGTGTAGCATATAATAGTACTGGGGTGTACTGTGTAGCATATAATAGTACTGGGGTGTATTGTGTAGCATATAATAGTACTGGGGTGTACTGTGTAGCATATAATAGTACTGGGGTACCATATAATAGCACTGGGGTGTACTGTGTAGCATATAATAGCACTAGAGTGTACCGTGTAGGATAAATCACTAAGGAATAGGAACCATGGACCATGAGGAGTGTTTTTGTCAACTACCCCCCACACTCACACAATTTTGGCTCATTATCTTATGCTGTCTCTCCCTCTCTCTCATCAGAACCTACGTTAACCTATTTCTATTAACCATTTTCTTTCTAAATGTCAATAAAATCGGTGGTAAGTATCAGGCGTCACCGCCACCAAGGCGTCCTGGTAGTGAAGGGGTTAATGGTGCCGGGATAAGCACCGGTAGACAGCACCAATACACCCCTTCAACACCACCACGTATGGCAATAGTGCACCAACACATTATTATTATTATTATTATTATTATTATTATTATTACAGCACCAGTAGACAGCACCAATACACCCCTTCAACACCACCACGTCTGGCAATAGTGCACCAACACATTATTATTATTATTATTATTATTATTATTATTATTACAGCACCAGTAGACAGCACCAATACACCCCTTCAACACCATCAAGTCTTGCAATAGTGCACCAACACATTATTATTATTATTATTATTATTATTATTATTATGCTGGGGCACATATACAGAAAACAGGGCAGCTTGATGCAGGATGTGCCAGAGTGGACTGCTAGAGGAAGAAGAGGGAGAGGTAGGCCGAGGGAAACCTGGTTGAGGACAATGAAAAGAGAAGCAGGAGAGGAGTGTTGGTGGGACCTGAAGGAGATGGCACGAGACAAATATTGGTGGAGAGAGTTCATCGAGGCCCTATGCATCCCGTGGGGTGCCACAGGAAATGAATGACTGATTGATTATTATTATTATTATTATTATTATTACCAGATATTATTTTATTAACAACATGAATATCATCATCATCATCATCATCATTATTATTATTATTATCATTATTCTTACTATTATTATCGTGATCAATTATTATTTTACTACTACTACTACTATTACTACTACTAATACTATTATTGTTATTATTATTATTAATATATATATTTACTGTTGTTGCTAAATACCTAACAAAGGCACCTCGTGACAGCAGCACAGGACGAGTGATTAGGGAAGTTTGTGAGGCCATTACTGCTGAATGTGGCTACCTGGGGAGAGGCAGGGGAGATGGTGGGGGTGGGGGTGGGGTGATTGGTGTGGGTAGGGGTGGGGAGAATGTGTGGGTGAGGGAGGGGAAGCTCGTGTGGGTGGGGGATGGAGGGTTGGTGTGGGTTGGGGAGGAGATGGTGTGGGTTGGGGAGGGATGTGTGTGTAGGGGGAGGGAGTCTGTGAAGGTGGGGGAGGGGGGATGGTATGATTGGGGGGGAGAAGGATGTCTTTTGCCCATGTTCTCGTAAAGAATTATTAGCAGTTTAAGCTTAGGATGTAAAATGATGACTAACGTAGACATCAAAGGTGTGTGTGTGTGTGTGTGTGTGTGTGTGTGTGTGTGTGTGTGTGTGTGTGTGTGTGTGTGTGTGTGTGTGTGTGTGTGTAAACCTCCATTACAGCCACTAAATTTTTAAAACATCAATCAGGTTGAAAATAAAAAATGTTTTTACGTATTCATGAATTGACGATTAAATGTTTTCCAATTCGCTAGAGTTAGTTTTTGCAATATATCGTCCGCTGTGAGAGAGAGAGAGAGAGAGAGAGAGAGAGAGAGAGAGAGAGAGAGAGAGAGAGAATGCCTACTCATCAGAAAAAAATATTCGTTAGGATAAAAAAATTCATTCTCTGCTCTCTTGAAACCATATTTTTACCCCCCCCCCTCTCTCTCATTGTTTTCGTATTCTGAACCCTATTTTTCCTGAGACTTGCCATCACTTAGAGGTTATCATCAGCCCCAACAATGTCATTCTTGTTACTACACAACCAATCTCCTCGGAAGTAAAGAACTAAGGACTTTATCATTACCAAACCTTTCCTTTCCTCCCCTCTCTCCATTTATTTTTATCCTAATTCTTCTATTCTTCGTAAATATTCCTCCATCCGCCCCACGATTTGGCTCAGTCTTCAGCAGGCCTGTGGTAATGAAAGGGTTAATGCTTGGCTGTGCATTTAACAGCCTTTACCAGTTTTTTTTAACACTAAAGTGACCTAAATTTTCGTTCTCTTGCATTTTCTTTCACGCAGCGGCAGAATCACAATATGGCGGCTCTACATCCTTTTCATACCACTTCTTCGTGACTAGCTCCCTTCTGGCGTTACTGTAATCTACTGTTTCAACTCGGCATTCAAAATGGAGGGATGACAATTTTCGGCCAAGTTAGAGTACAAAGAGTGTAAGAAACACCCACAAAACCCGGCCAGCCTTTGTAATACCACACACAAGGGATCCAGGTCACTGCCAACACTGCTGGTAAAGATTAAGGAAATATATGTTGGCACAGGTTATCAGGCACAGGGATGGCGGTGTGAGGGGGAAGGAACGTAGAGGTTGGGAAGGGAAGGAAAAGACTGGAATGGAATAAGAGAGAAAGTAAAGGACTGGGAAGGGAAGGAAAAGATTGGAAAAGAATGACAGGGAAAGTAATGGGTTGGGATGGGAAGAAAAAGAATGAAGGGAGAAGGGAAGACTTTCTGGGGAGATGGTGGTTACAAGAAGGGTGACATTGAGACAACTGGGATAGATGGTGGGAAGGAAATGACAGAAAAAGATGAAGGAAGAAAGGCGAAAATTAAAGTTAATGAGGAAGGAGAAAGTATGGGAAATAAAAAAAAAAACGAGAGATATAGACAAGGAGAAAATTATGAGAAAAGAAGTTCTGACGGGGAGACTGAGAAGTAAGAGGAGAAAAAGAGGTCACAGAGATAATGAGGAACGAATAAAGAAGAGGAAAGAGGAACAATTAGGGGGATAAGAGAGTGAGGAGGGAAAAAATATATAACGGAAATGGAGAGAGGGCTTGGTAGAGAGGTGAAAGAGGGAGGGTGATGGGAAATGGGAGAAAGAAGAGGAAAGGTGAGGGAAAGAAATGAGTTTGGACAGAGGAAGGGAATGTAAACGTCTCGAGACATTATGGGGTGGAGGTAAAAATAAAACACTAGAAGCTGAGTACTGGGTTCTTGTGAGAGTGTAGGTAAAAGGAATATGTAATCCTTAGACATCAAACACCCAAGAGCCTCAGAGTATTAGCATTAGCATGTATAATGAATTAAGTCTTATTTACATGTATTCCCTGTGTAAGGCTTCACAAACACCAACATTTACATTATTCAATATAGGCTGTTGTTATTTCCATCTATTGTACACACTCACCGTAATTTTGTGAAGTAACGCAACAACAACAACAACAAGTCCTTTTATTGCACTAGAACCTCAAGGCCTTTGGTAGAGTCTGGCATAATTCTTCGATTTCCAAACTGCCCTCCTACAAATTTAATCCCTCCTTCTCAGCTTTCATCTCATTACATCCTGATCGTTGGATAAGCACTGGTGTAGACGGCCACTGTTCTTCTTACATAACTATTATTGTGGTTTTTCTCAGGGTTCTCTCTTGTTACCAACTCTTCCTCCTATTATAGGCATCAATGGCCTTCTAACCTGTACACTCGCCAGCAATAACATGGACCCACTCTGTAGTCGTACAGATATGAAACTCCAACAAAGTACTCTGAAAAGGTTGGTGGGCTGTGAAGGTGGCATTATTGGTTTCCGAAAGTCATTACTCACTGCCAGATTACTTATTACAACGGTGTAAGTTAGTATAATGTTGACAACTGTACATCCATCCCTATCCACTCATACGCTGATGACTCCACCCTTCACTATTCCACTCCCTTCCCACAGCGTCCACCACAACACTCACTACAACAACCACATGACGAATATAATACTATAAAAGACCGTGTGGAAAACCGAGATGCGGCGGTAAAGGACGCTACGAAACTGATAAGGCACTGAAACACATGGATGAATTTCCTTAGCAGCTGCACAGGGCAAGGCCTGCACCCCCCTTCCCTCACTTTTTTTTTTTTTTTTTTTGGCTAGGTTGTTGACGGTACCGGTTCTAGAAAGAGAGAGAGAGAGAGAGAGAGAGAGAGTGTGTGTGTGTGTGTGTGTGTGTGTGTGTGTGTGTGTGTGTGAAGCGTACCTAAAAGTTACACACACACACACACACACACACACACACACACACACACACACACACACACACACACACCAATATCCTGTGGTCCTCTCCTCACACTACATTTCCGGCCGTGGATGGGGTGAGGGGGTGAAGAGGGGATACGCTAGTGGGAGGGAAAAAACAAACAAAAATAGTGAAAAAGAATGTGTATTATTTTGTGTTTTTGCGTGCACTGTGCTGTTAAGTACTAGAGATTACACCCTTAGCCTGTGTTAAATGTAAGGTGAGTATTGTGTAGTATAGTGTGAGTGGTGTGTCGTACCGCAGAGCTCTACCAAGTGTGAGGTGTATGCTGTAGTGTGAGTGGTGTATTATTGTAGTGATCTGTGTATACTGCAGTGTGCATTTTAGTGCGAGCGGTGTGTTATACCATTAAGTTCTGCTGCTTTTGAGGGGTATGTTGTAGTGTGAGTGGTGTATTATTGTAGCAGGCTGTGTATGTTGCCGCGTGTATTGTAGTGTGCGTTGTGTGTTATACCATTAAGTTCTGTTACGTCTGAGGTGTATGTTGTAGTGTGAGTGGTGTATTACTGTAGCAGGCTGTGTATACTGCAGTGTAGGCGATGAGGTCACACAATCCACTACTCAATTCACAGATAAACATTTGATCAATCACCTTTATAAGTGTGATATGTTTCTGCAGGACGAACAGAGGCGTGTCAAGACTGTGCAGTGTGATTTGCTTGTCCATCCTGCACCACCACATCACAGTTAGGAGAGGGCATTGGTGGTAAGTGTGTTGGTGAAGCCTGCCACTGATGCACCATTTGTTACCAGGTACACTTGTGCTGGCATATCATCACTACTTACTGGCCTTTCCTGCCTGGTCCTACCCTGCCCTCTTACTCTTGTCTTCGTCCTATGTCATATTCTTCCGCTTCCTCTTACATCTGCCTCTTGTCTTCTTTCTACTGTTTTATTCTTCCTCTTCCTATCACCGTCTTCTTGTTTTCATCTAATTTTTCCTACCTCTTTCTCTTTCCCTCTTCCTCTTGCCTTCGGCTTACTGTCTTAATTTTCCTCCTGCTCTAACCCTACTTCTTTTGCCTTCGTATTACTGTCTTATTTTCCCTCTTGTCTTGGTCTTACTGTCTAATCTTCCTACTCCCCCGAACTCCTACTAATGTCTTCCTCTTTCCTTTGTCTTCCCATCTTCCCATTATCCTTGCCGTTATTCATCTGTTTTCTTCTTTTCCTGGCTCTTTTTATTCTGTTTATATTTATTTTGTCGTTTTCCTTGAAATTCTTTATGTTCTTCCTACAGACAACCAATCTCCCTATCCTCTCCTCTCCCTCTTATATAATCTTTAATACCGGTACCTTGTTCTTGTACAGGTTCATTTTGTCTCCTCCTCTCTCTCTAACCCTTTTCCTCCCTCTTCTTCTTCCCCATCCACTTATCTTTCTCACTTTCCTAAGCCTTCCCACTATCCTCCCTCCTCCTCCTCCCCCTTTCTCCACGTCCGACCTCATTCCGTCACTGCCAACATTACGAAAGGACGGCGGCCAACACCCCTCCAACCCACCGACCCCACCCCACACATAGTCCTTCATGCTGTGTCCTGTCATTGTCCCCACCCCCCACCTCTCTCTCTCTCTCTCTCTCTCTCTCTCTCTCTCACACACACACACACACACACACACACACACACACACACACAGTGTTAGTGTAGTGGTGTGTATGTCAGGTGTCAACATTAGCTTTGGGTTACACAGATATTGGTTCATGACACCACCTTGACCCTCTCCATTGTGAGATCAACTTACCTTACCCCCCACCCCACCTCACCCCTCCCTCCCTCCCTCCCTCTCTATCTATCTGTTTATCCACATATACAGTATATATCACTCCCTCTCCCTGTTCTGCCCTCACTTTCACCTTTTCTTTTTCTCCCTCAACCACAAATGATACACCCAAACCACACAATGACCACGCTGACCACTGAGAGAGAGAGAGAGAGAGAGAGAGAGAGAGAGAGAGAGAGAGAGAGAGAAAATGAAGGTGGTATGAAAGGAAGAGGAATAATAATCAGATCAGTGCAAGCGAAGGGGTAAACTAGTTCCAGCATTGATAAAACTCTCTCTCTCTCTCTCTCTCTCTCTCAATTTCCGTGTTGTCAGATTAAAACTTTCACCCGGCACTAATCCACGCCACATCCTGATTGGCTGACTCCTCCACACACAGATTACACCCATGAATAGATGAGAGAGAGAGAGAGAGAGAGAGAATGAAGGTGGTACGAAAAGAAGAGGGATAATAATCACATCAATGCAACTGAAGGAGTAAACTAGTTTCAGTATTGATAAAACTCTCTCTCTCTCTCAATTTAGGTGCTGTCAGATTAAAGCTTTCGCCCGACACTAATCCACGCCACATCCTGATTGGCTAACTCCTCCACACACAGATTACACGAACAAATACTGAAGATGAGAGAGAGAGAGAGAGAGAGAGAGAGAGAGAGAGAGAGAATGTGGCCCTTGAGATGTGATGGAGTCCTGGTGCCAGACGGGTCAAGTGGCACTGTGTCACCCTCACTCACTCCCTGACTCACTCTCACTCACTCACTCACTCACTCTCACTCACCTCCTGACTCGCTTTTATTACATTAACTTTTGTCTCATCCCATCCTGTATTACACCATATACTTTGATTCTCTCTCTGTCTGTCTGTATCCCTCTCTCTCTCTCTCTAATACCTGGCCCAAGTTCCACCCACCTGCTATTCGCTTCACAGCTTCCTCCTTCCTCCCCGGCACTTCTCATCCTCTCTCTCTATCCCTCATGTTTGCTGGCTCCACTCAACACCTAGCCTTCCCTTCCCCCTCCCTATTCCCCATTCTCCATCTATTTTACACTCCTCCTACCCATTCCCCCTCCCCATTATCAACCTTACCCTCGCCCTCCCACCTCTTCCAATTCCCCCCCTTTTATCTACCTTGCTCTCCCCATTACTCCTCCCCCTTTATCTACTTTTCTCTTCCCCCTTCCCCATCCTCCTCCCCCTTGCCTTTCCCGCTCCCCCTCCCCCTCCCCTTTATCTAAATGTCCCGTTACAATTATTCATCCACTAACAAGCTTTATCTAAACAGCTGTACACATAAATCTACACACACTCACGAATTCTCTCTCTCTCTCTCTTTTACACACACACACACACACACACACACACACACACACACACACACACACACACACACTATCATTGTTGATGGTGCAGTGAGTCTGCTTCCATTGACACTACACGGTCTAACATCCAATTAACAGAGTGAGAGAGAGAGAGAGAGAGAGAGAGAGAGAGAGAGAGAGAGAGAGAGAGAGAGAGAGAGAGAGAGAGAGAGAGAGAGAGAGAGAGAAACTTTAGTCAGTAGGTTGTGAGGGGGGTGAGGGGGGAAAGAGGGGGAAATTAAGCAGTCTTTTATAGTCATCTCTCTCTCTCTCTCTTTTTCTTCTTCTTCCACTACATCTCATGATTTCACTCTCCCTTCTCCATTCCCTTCCCTTCCCCCTGTCTCTTAATTTCTTCCTCTTCTTGTCTTATAGTGTGTCCTCCCTACCTGCCTCACTCCCTGCCCTCCGTGTGTCTCCCTGTCTGCCTCACTCCCTGCCTCCCTCAGATGGTGAATGTATCGACTAGGAGTGTAACGAGCCGTAGTAACTGCCTGCCCAGAACTGTACACGTCCTACTACCAGTCTCTCTCTCTCTCTCTCTCTCTCAAACACACACACACACACACACACACACACACACACACACACACACACACACACACACACACACACACACACACACACACACACACGCCATCTTCCCCTGCCCTCCTTCCCTCCACCATCAATACACAAATTCCTTCCCTTTTATCTCCCCTTCTTCATCGTGTTCTCTCTCCCCGCTTCTCCCACTGACTTTCGTTCTCTTCCATTTTCTTTCTATTTTTTTTATCCTAATCCATTTTGTAATTCTTCGTTCATTTCTCTCTTCCTCCTCTTGTTATTTCACTCTCCTCTGCTCTCTCCCCTCGTCGTATTTCATTCTCTCTCTCTCTCTCTCTCTCTCTCTCTCTCTCTAACATTTCCTCTTCTCCTTTCTGCCCATATATTTCCTTTTTTCCCTCTACTGCCATTGCTTCCCTCCACCTCTGCCATCTTCCCTTGTTTTTCCCCTCTCCCCTCCTCTGTTCAGGCTACCCCTTGTTTCCCCTTAGTCTTCCATCATAAAGGCAGTTCCAGCTTTTTTTTTTTTTTTTTGAGAGTGCTGGGGGGGAGGAAGAAGGAAAATGAAAGGAAAGACTGATAATAATATGAAAATTAGAAAGAAAAATCAAGAATGGTAAGAAAGTAAGCAAGGAGGGAGAAGACAGGAAGGAAAGGAGGAAGAAGGACAGGTGGAAAACGAAGGAAAAGGAGTGAGAAGGAAGACACAGATACGGAGGAGGGAGGGAGGGAGGAAGGAGGAAAAGGGAGGGAGGTATGGAGGGTTGGGAAAAAGAAGGAAGGGAGAGAAAACAGGAAGGAAGGAGGAAAGGAGCAATGAAGGAGAGGGAAGGAGAATGAAAGATGGGAAAGGAAGGGCGGGGTGGAGGGAGAGAAGAAGGATGGGATGGGGGAAGTAGGAGAGAAAAGGGAGAATGAAGAAAGTAAGGACGAAGGAAGAAGGAATGAAGGAATGGAAGAGAAGGGTGGAAAGGGGGAGGACAGAGGGAGGAATGAAGAATCAAAACCAAGAGGGAGGGACAGGGCGGGGGGAGAGAGGAAGGAAGGAAGGAAGGAGAGGAAGGGTGAAGGTGAGGGAGAGGGAGAGAGGAAGGGGAAGGAGAGGAAGGGTGAGGGAGAAGGGAGGGAAGGAAAGGAAGGGTGAGGGAGAGGGGAGGTAAGGAGAGGTGGGGGGAGGGTCAAGAGAGGGGGTAAGAAGGGTAAGGAAGGAAGCAGATAATGGATGGATGTCTTATACGAGTAATGCTTCTTGGCCAGACTCCAGGAAAAACACCAAGGACAGAGAGCAACGAAAACCTGTCTATCTATCTATCTATCTCTATCTATTTATCTATCTATTTGTCTTTTGATTAGCCAATATTCATCCAACCTTTTATCTATCTATCTATCTAACTATATTCTGATCAGTTCAATTAATCCATCCATCAACCCCTATCCATCCAACCATTTCCCTATCTGTCTATCGATCTATATCTATCTATTCATGAGTTCTTTTAATTATCCATCAGCCTCTATCCATCTAACCATCTATCTATCCATCAATCTATGTCTATCTATCCATCACCTCATAACGGGCGAGGGAGGAAGGCTAAGATGGAAGGAAAAGAAAAATTGGTTCTTAATGGGTGAGGGAGAGAGAGAAGGAAAGATGGACGAGGGGAAAAAGGGACTGATGAAATGGGTGAAAAAAGGAGGGGGAGAAGGAGGGAAGAGGGGAATAAAGACGTAATGAAAATGGGAGAAGAATAGGGGAAGAAGAAGGATGAGGGCAGGGAGGGGTGAAGGAAGAAATGAGGGGAAAAGGTTAATACGAAGAGGGGAAGAGAGGGAAGGATGGGGGGAAGAAAGAGAGGTTGGTAAGGAAGGGGGTGGGGGGAGAATATGGAAGGGCAGAAGAAAAGAGGAAACCAAAGCCAATGGAAAGAAGATGGTGATGATGAACAGCAAAAAGAAAACAAACAAAAAAAGAGCAGAATGAGAACAGAAGGTAAATAAATATGGCAAAGGGGAAGGAGAAGAGAGAGAGAGAGAGAGGGAAAAGGAAGAAAAGAAGACAAAAACAAGAAAAAGTCAAGCCATCTATAGAAAAGAAGGCGGGAAAGAGAAGGAATAGGTGAAGGAGGAAGGGGAAGGAAAAAGGAAGAGGGAAGAGAAGGAAAGGAGAGGAAAGCGAGGAAAGGGAAAACCATCAAAAGAAATAAGTCTGAAGTGTACAGAAGGAGAGGGTGAGCAGAGGAAAGAAAGGAGAAATGAGAAAATGAAGACAAAAGACGACGAAATGAAAAATAGAAAGATGGACAAGGCAAATCATCTGTAGAAAAGACGGTAGGAATGAAGAAGGAATAGGTGAGGAGAGGAATGAAAAGGGGAAGGAGAAATGGGAAAGGGAAGAGGAGAAAGGAAGGATATTGGGGAGAGAGAAGGAGGGAGAGTTAATGAGGAGGAAAGAGGGAAATACACAGGCCATCTAGGGTAATATCCTGCCTGAATGACGTCAACCAATTATTTTCTCTCTCTTTCTTTATCACTGAAATTCCACACCAAACCTGAGATGGTTATTTTCTCTCTCTTTCTTTATCACTGAAATTCCACACCAAACCTGAGATGGTTATTTTCTCTCTCTTTCTTTATCACTGAAATTCCACACAACACCTGAGATGGTTCAGAGGGTCAGTGATGCAGGTAAATTATCCAAATCTACACATGTGTTGAAGTGGCCACCAAACCCACCAATACATTAACATAATCAACGTACTGAGTCCTTTATTGCCCCAGCAGGAGGCTAAGGTTGAAGGGGATAACCAATTTATTTCAGACATCTAAGCCGAGTGACCAGTCGATCATCCCTGAGTAGCATTATATGAGCATTAACCCTTATCCATCCCATGGATGTAATCCCATCCGGCTGAAGCGCCTTAACCCATTAGACCACCAGGCGTCAAAAGGTCCAAAGCTTGTAAAAATGTAAACAGAACCAAGTGGGTTTACAAGAAGAGAAAAAATAAATGATGCTGGAGACAAAATAATAATAATAATAATAATAATAATAATAATACTAATACTAATGTAAATACAAAACATCACTGCAATACATGAGAGTGGAAACCAGCAACTTCACGTGGGTGTAATATAAACATATATGAACGAAACACGATACTGGAAGAGTAAATAAAGCCATACGGGAGTACAAATAACAAAGCAATAAAGTGTTGTAAATGTAAACAATGGGTGTAAAACAAAGGGTAATACCGTACGGGGTTGTAAACACAGAGGAAGAAGATAACAAGTACACACACACACACACACACACACACACACACACACACACACACACACACACACACGGACCTCCTAGTTCTCTCTCTCTCTCTCTCTCTCTCTCTCTCTCTCAGATTAAAGAAAGAGAATGAATATTAATGGGAGACCGGATGAAAAAGAGAAAGAAATATATAGGTTGGGAAGACAGTTAACTGAGTCCTGGAAGGTAAGAATCGAGAGAGAGAGAGAGAGAGAGAGAGAGAGAGAGAGAGAGAGAGAGAGAGAGAGAGAGAGAGAGAGAGAGAGATGCTGTCAGAAGGGGAGGAGGGGGAAAAAGCAGAAGGGTCGAGTGAAATATACAGTATGTAAATGGTCGCTTTCCGTTCCTTCTGACCATCTCTCTCTCTCTCTCTCTCTCTCTCTTTGGGTCATTATCTCTCACCTTCACTCACCTTCACTCACCGTCTCAAATTCTCACGCCACATCATTCATTTTTACACTGACACAAAGAACCAGAAGGATGGCACTGTTGTCACAAGATATAATGTGATAAATACGATGACAACTGTAATATTCCAGCAACACAAGGCGATATAAATCAGTTTAGACCAGACCCCGTACACTGAAATGGTTCATCTTCCCTACTGCCGTCACAAACATCCTGCAAATATTCTATACATATCACACGTCAATAAATCACCTGCATGTACCAGCTTTATAAATATACGGTTATCAACAAGAATTAATAGCAAAAAGTAAACAGCGAGGGTTGTTACGTATTCCCACCTGAACACGTGACAATATGAAGCTAAGGATGTACCACCTGGTGATGCAGTGGTGTAAACAGTGTGTATGCTGGTGCCAAGGGTGAGGTGTGGTGATGCAGTGGTGTAAACAGTCAGTGTATGCTGGTGCCAAGGGTGAGGTGTGGTGATGCAGTGGTGTAAAAAGTGAGTGTATGCTGGTGCCAAGGGTGAGGTGTGGTAATGTAGTGGTGTAAACAGTGAGTGTATGCTGGTGCCAAGGGTGAGGTGTGGTGATGCAGTGGTGTAAACAGTCAGTGCATGCTGGTGCCAAGGGTGAGGTGTGGTGATGCAGTGGTGTAAACAGTGAGTGTATGCTGGTGCCAAGTGTGAGGTGAGACACTGGACAAGAGCCTCACACACAGGCTCGTAATATCGTTGGTGAAGAAAGCTGCCCACCACATCTTCCTTATTACGTGAAGTGTAGGTCACGTGTTGTATATGTCACGTTATATTCTCTTGTATGTTATTTATGTAATCTATGACGATATTAAAAACAGAATAGTTGGTGTAGTATAGAAAATATATGGCAAAGGAAATGATGGCTGAAAGCCTGCAAAGGGAACGAAAATACGGACCCAAAAGGTGGAGGACGAGGAGAGAGAAAGCCATCAGAGAAATGATTCCTGGGACCTGCCGGACTAATGGACCCAGCGGGGGGGGGGGTAGGTAGGGGGCAGGGAGGACAGGGTGGAGAGAGAGGGCAGAGTAAAGCAAGTAAATGTAATAGTAAAGGTTGGATAACTAAAAGAGGGAGCGAGAGAAAAACAAACACGGTTGAAAGAGATGAAGACAACAGAAGAAAAGTAAAGGCGTCTATGAACTGTGCTGAAGAACTGCACATAATGCAGACTTGTGTACCTGATGGACAAAAATAAGAAGGACAGACAAGTATTTATGCAAACTACCAACCCCTTCAACACAATGACGTATTTTGTATTCTGTTCTTGCTGCCACCACACTATTTTACTCAGCTTAGAAAATCAACCTGTTAGTGGAAGGGCTAATGACGGCTGTACCTGACCCATCCCGCTCGTTAAGGTATTCCTAAGATAAAGAAAACTCAGCTGGATATACCAAGAATATAATAAGACGTCATCACTGTAAGAAGGTGGACTGGCAGGCAGTTTATCAATATTTTGTCAGGGTTAGTGACAATATCAAATTAAGTAAACATCTCTCTAACTACCTGTATATACAGTATCTATCCATATATTTATCAAATAAATCCCCTCCATGCCACCCTATCCTCGGCCAGCAGGCTGCTCTCCCTCCGACCCACACCACACCACCCTCGCTTACAGAGAATCAGCAAAATTTAGTATAAAACTGTAGCATAAAATTCACTCGGAAAATCACATTAAAAAGAATAAAAATTAAATGTCCTCCCAAACAAAGCATGTCCCGTCCATAAACCGTTTGCCACTTATGGGATCAGCTGATGCAGTGTAAACAAACCCAGTGTGTATAGTAAATATAAACACGTGGCATGACACAGCGCTAATGAATGCACACACACACACACACACACACACACACAGACTATAGATAAGAGAGAGAGAGAGAGAGAGTAAGCCAGACTGTTTACCTAAATAATAACAAAACAAAATAACTGCCAATGAAAAGTGCGCAATGAACGTACTGAGTATTTTTGAGAGAGGTTGTTGAAAAAATTACTTGTGTGTGTGTGTGTGTGTGTGTGTGTGTGTGTGTGTGTAAACTGTCCATAATCTGTCACTCGAAACTGACTCGATAGTAATAAAAGGCAACCACAATTACTACCACAACCAACCATCACTAACACTACTACCACCACCACAACCACAAATACCACTGCCACAACCACCTCTACCATTACGGAGATTATATATCATTTAAGCTACTACTCAAAGATGCTACTACTATTATCCCCACTACCACCACTATCATCTCCATTAGTCACTCCCACAGCTACCACCACCACCACCACACTACCTACCACATTCATAATTCAAAACGCCAGCTACCACCCAACACAACTGCCACCAGTACTCACCAAAACCACTACAACCACCACCACAACAACCACAATCTACCACCACTCCTACCATCACCACCCACCAGAACTACTACAACCTCCACCACAACTACCACAATCTACCACCACCACCACCACCACACTGAGAGTCTCTGGTTCAATCTCCCTTTGGAGGCATCAGGTTGTATTTCCCCATCCTTTGTGTGTGTGTGTGTGTGTGTGTGTGTGTGTGTGTGTGTGTGTGTGTGTGTGTGTGTGACCTACACAAATTTCCTCTATATATACTAAACGCACATACACATAACCAAGTCTACCCATACATACATACATTCATACATAACATTCATACACACATACATACACGCTACCTCTCTCTGTGTGTACGTAAATTCACCTGTGTGTATGTAAATTTACAGGAACCATTTCGAATATTTTTGAAAAAAGGTGTGTGGGGGAAGAGGCAGGTTTGGGATGAGGAGACCAGCCATTGTTGAGGTGAGGAGAGGGGGGAGAGGAGAGGAGAGAAGAGAAGGCGCGGAGAAAGGAGGTAAAGAGAAGAAAGGAATGGAGGGGAGAAGAGAGAATAGGAGAGGAATGGAGGAAAAAAACAGGGATGAGAACAGAGGAGAAAAAGTCAAGAGAGAAGAGAAGACGCGGAAGAGAGATATAAGGAGGGGAGAGGAGGGAAGAGATGGGAAGTGAAAGAGACGATGGGAGAGAAGTGACAAAAATGAAAGCGGGGGGGGGGGAGAGAAGATAGAATGGAGGAGAGTGGAAAGAACAGAATAATGCAAAGTAAATATTTGTTCAATTCAGAGAAATCCAAACACTGAGAGGCTTCCTAAACCAACCTATTTCTGTTCAAGCAGGAGATATTTCAGTCTGCCAAGGCTTGTAAAACTAAATGGTGTAGTGTTTTTCTAAGGCTAATTGGTAGGTGTATCAGTGTCAGGGAAAGGGTTACTTGAGATGCTATAGGAAGGCTTTTACTGCTGGTATTTGTCTCCGTTGAAGCCAATATTGTGGTGTTGGCCTTAATAAAATACCCAAACCCACCCACAGCAGCCAAAGGGTTCAATGTGTGTCAAGTGATAATTACATTCAGCCAGCCATCAAAGCCACGGATTATAATTGTCATAATATAATCATAGCAATAACTTAAGGCCTGATCTGACACCATGTAATTATCACTGAGTTTATACCATCACACCTCAGGGATAACACCTGCACCGAATAATACCCCACCATAATTAACACCATCACACCTCAGGCATAACACCTGCACCGAATAATACCCCACCATAATTAACACCATCACACCTCAGGGCTAACACCTGCACCGAATAATACCCCACCATAATTAACACCATCACTACGCTAATACCTTGGTGTTAATTACAGGTGTCGCCAGATGACCTAATTAAGCTTAACCCTTCACTACCATCACGTTTTCCTTAGTGTATTGTTTTGTCGTCTCCAGACGATTTTATTCAGCCTAGAAGGGTTTTTTCGAATTAGAGGGAGAGAGAGAGAGAGAGAGAGAAACTACATCTAACATCCCTAGTTTGAAAAGTATCTCCTAAGCTGAACAAACTCATCTTCAGGAATAAGAATATAATACCAAAACACATCGTTGGACTGAAGGGGTTAAGAGGCCCTCAGTGAGACAGTCCTTATGATGTATTCAGTATGGACGGCACGGTATTAGTGCCCAAGTGGTGGCATGTGAAGGTGTGGTGCCATTTGGTGCACGCAGAAGTACTGGGTGACCAAGGTGGAGTGAGATGAGTGGAGTAGTAAGGTGGAGTGAGAGGGGTGGGGTGGGATGAATGAGACGAATGGAGTGGGGTGGGGTGGGGTGGTGTAAGTGGGTGGGGTGGGGTGAGTGGAGTGGGGTGGGGCGGTGTAAGTGGAGTGGGGTGAGTGGGATGGGGTGGTGTAAGTGGGTGGGGTGGGGTGAGGTAGTGTAAGTGGGTGGGATGGGGTGAGTGGGGTGGGATGGTGTAAGTGGGTGGGGTGTGGTGAGTGGGGTGGGGTGGGGTGAGTGGAGTGGGATGAGTGGAGTGGGGTGAGTGGAGTGGGATGAGTGGGGTGGGGTGGTGTAAGTGGGTGGGGTGGAGTGGTGTAAGTGGGTGGGGTGGGGTGAGAGGTGGGGTGCGTGGGGTAGGGTGGGGTGGGTAAAACTCGTCCCCTGACCAGGAAGTAACTCGACTCTCACGTAGGAACTGTTGACGTTTCCTGTGTGTGTGTGTGTGTGTGTGTGTGTGTGTGTGTGTGTGTGTGTGTGTGTTCCATTCGCACCCTTCCTGTCATTTCGTCTGTCTCCCTATCTGCCTGTCTGTCTATCTGTCTGTCACTGTGTATGTCAACTCCGCCGTGCTGTACTGGTTAGATCAATGGTGGTGAGTTATTTAAAGGTTACTCTCTCTCTCTCTCTCTCATCCCCTAACATTCATCAACCACATCTAAATACAAACAACGCAAAATAATAATCCTCAAAACAGGCACCATTCCTATATGAGATAGTTTACGAGTATATCAGCAAGTATTCAGTGGGGTCGGTGGGTGTTAGTGCCTAAGCGGTGACAGGGAACGGTGTGTGGCGCCATCTGCAGCGTGTAGGAGACTGCTGAGCCTTAGGGATGGGACTGTATAGTTAGACAGATAAATATAAATCCTGTAAATAGTGCATCAAGGCGTAACACAGAGGTAGGCGTCCGTGTGATATCTTC
The DNA here is from genome assembly GCF_032717465.1 of Coenobita brevimanus. Classification (NCBI taxonomy): domain Eukaryota; kingdom Metazoa; phylum Arthropoda; class Malacostraca; order Decapoda; family Coenobitidae; genus Coenobita; species Coenobita brevimanus. Next base: position 2,636,260 of record NC_137003.1, read on the forward strand.
CCCTCCACAACTAAGGTCAGTCTTTTACTAACAACTCCTTCACTATGATCACCTGTAAATATATTGTTCCACGGCTGTTACCATTCGCCAGTTGTATTCAGCTTTGGCGCGACACTGTTTGTACTGAGATGAAGCCTTCCCTAACGCCTATATATTAAGCCTTCCCTAACGCCTATATATTAAGCCTTCCCTAACGCCTATATATTAAGCCTTCCATAAAGCCTATATATTAAGCCTTCCATAACGCCTATATATTAAGCCTTCCATAACGCCTATATATTAAGCCTTCCATAACGCCTATATATTAAGCCTTCCCTAACGCCTATATATTATGCCTTCCATAACGCCTATATATTAAGCCTTCCATAACGCCTATATATTAAGACTTCCATAACGCCTATATTATACAAGCTGTGGTCTCTGAGCTGAAGAGAAGCGTCTCAAGACAGTATGAAAAACTGACTCCGGCAGAAAAGGCTAAATTCAACATAGAAAATAATCTACAATATCTATGAAGGTAATTTTGATAAGGGTGATATTCCAGTAGTAACTTGAGGGGCTGATTCGTATTCCAGGGCATAAGAAATTCGTAGCACCTCTTCCTCTGTGATTTATGTTGCATATTATTCCATAATATTCTCTTGTATGTTATTTATACGGAATCATTTAAATATCGACCTATTTAGACACAAATAACATAAAAGAGGATAGTGAAGTGTAATGTACAAAACAAGTCACAAAGAAAGATGTTAGGAAATCAATAGAATGCGTGCTTTCTCACCCTGTTCCTGTCACTAAGCCAAAGCCCTGCTGACCCTGTGCCTGTCACTAAGCCAAAGCCCTGCTGACCCTGTGCCTGTCACTAAGCCAAAGCCCTGCTGACCCTGTGCCTGTCATTAAGCCAAAGCCCTGCTGACCCTGTGCCTGTCACTAAGCCAAAGCCCTGCTTACACAGTGCCTGTCACTAAGCCAAAGCCCTGCTGACCCTGTGCCTGTCACTAAGCCAAAGCCCTGCTGACCATGTGCCTGTCACTAAGCCAAAGCCCTGCTGACCATGTGCCTGTCACTAAGCCAAAGCCCTGCTGACCCTGTGTCACGGGGTTTTTATAATATCACGGTAATTTTGGGATATAAATGGTTAAATGTTATTTAAATTGATATTAATATTCAATAATATTAAAGAGCAGGGACAATGATTGTCTTGCTAAATCGTGCAACGATTCTCTAAGAACGAGAATTCAAAAACTTTCTCAACAGTACACAGCAGAGACTAATTACTCACAATTGCTGACTCACTGTACTGTTAGCCTCTGGAGAAAGTTACTTCACCCCTGACAATAAATAACTAATACTAATAATAATAACATCAGGTTCTTGCTGATGCATTAACTCCTGGCACAACGGATTTTAAGTTAATACAACAAGACTGGTCTAAGTACCAGTTATGAAAGCAAAACGTCTATGCAAGCTAGGAGCTATGTGGGAAATAAGCTTAATTACGGAGAAATGAAACAAGAGTTTACTTTACATTAAGCTCAAGGAAAAGAACTGTTAAATTTATTAATTACAAAAATAAATTTAACGTTACATTTCAAATCAAATCAATGAGACGCACTCACTCACTCACACAAAAGCTAAATACTTACGCCTAGGAAAAACACCTTAATTAAACTCTTAAACTAGGATTACAAAAAGGAAATACCGGTCGATGAATGCTGTGTATCACCCGGGAGTGGGAGGACTGGATTAACTGTCTCAGTGGAGCTTGGGTGCTAGCGACCTCTCACACTTCTTGGAGCACAGGACCTTCCTCCGTCACAACAAACACTCGACTGAATAAGTCGTGGGAACAAAAAGGAGCACTCGGCCGCATTTTTTTAACGGTCGAATGAGCAGGGGCGAACAATAAAAAACAATAGTATCGCTCAGTACAGCACTTAGTGACGTGCATTAAATCGGTCACTTTTGAAAACGGTGACGAATGTTTTGAAAAGTATACTCCGAAATGGAGGGAGAAACGGTTAGCTGAGCGATACACAGTGAGTTTTCCACTAATAGTTCGTGGCTTCTCACAAAAGGGAAATGTCGCGAATTGATTCGTGACATTACGCCCTTACAAAGTTAAATTTTTTCCTTATGGGAAAAAATTTGTGGATATATATATATATATATATGTACACATCCTAAGTCATTCACACAAGATTCACACTGTGGTGTGTGTGCTATCCTGCTACAGGAGAAAGTCGCAGTCGCCAGTGAGCGAAAAAACCTCGTATTTACGTTTATAGAAGCAAGCTTGAGGGAAAAACTCCGTGACGACGGTGAGAATCCTGTACTGAGGTCAAACTGAGCGAAAATTCGCTACATTTACACTGACAACTAATTGTTGTGTAGCATGGTGTATGTAATACACGGTGTAGGTGTGACAGTTGTAGTGTAACTGTACCTACGTGTAAAATGACACAGTAAATAATAATATGACGACGACGAAGGCAGAGGAGAAGAGGCGGCAGCGTGCGGCAGACGATCAGCTGGTCCGCACAGCAAAACTGCTACACCCATTGCTGAACCTGCAAAACCAATTGAGGTGGAGCATCAAAAGTGTCAATGAGACAAAATTTTATCATGTTACAATTACTCTCTCTGCCTAGCAGTCAGTGCTACGACGTACATTCGAGGTCGCCATTAATTATAGCACACGATCATGGTCGGCAAGTTGAGAATCCTTGTGCAAACTAGGGTCTTCCATAGCCTCGAACTGCACACCGGTCCTCAACCTGTGCCTTAACCTACAGTTCTTATATTAATATCGGAGAGCTGAGAATCCTTGTGCAAACTTGGGTCTTCCATAGCCTCAAGTCGCCTCTGCAGATTTCTCACTTCCCCCTTAACCTACAATACAATACTTATATTAGTACCGGAAAGCTGAGAATCCTTGTGCAAACTTGGGTCTTCCATAGCCTCAAGTCGCCTCTGCAGAGTTCTCACTTCCCCCTTAACCTACAATACAATACTTATATTAGTACTGGAAAGCTGAGAATCCTTGTGCAAACTTGGGTCTTCCATAGCCTCAAGTCGCCTCTGCGGAGTTCTCTCTCGAACTTCCCCCTTAACCTACAATACTTATATTAGTACCGGGAAGCTGAGAATCCTTGTGCAAACTTGGGTCTTCCATAGCCTCAAGTCGCCTCTCAACTTCCCCCTTAACCTACGGTACATACATTAGTACCGGGAAGCTGAGAATCCTTGTGCAAACTCGGGTCTTCCATAGCCTCGAGTCGCCTCTCAACTTCCCCCTTAACCTACGGTACATAATATGTATGTACATGCCCTGGACATGCTGTGTCCTGTGGGGCCAATGGGCGAGACATCTGGTCTGCACCCACTTCACCACTACCCTGTCTCTCAACTGACTCAGAGATTATGGGTGTGGTTACAAATGGCACCGGAAGGGCATGTCCCTGATTAGTGGTGATACTTTGGCACACACTGCAGGAACGGACAAAACTATTTATGTCCCGTCCCATCCCTGGCCAGAAAAAGTCAGCTCGGATACGGCCCTGGGTCTTCCTTTTGCCCATGTGACCTCCTGAGGCTGAACAATGACCCCATTGTAACACTGCTAGGCGGTACTTGGCGGGGACGACAAACTGCAGTCGAACCTCGCCCTCGGGTGTTCGTGACTCACAGTAGAGCCGTCCTTGTTTACGAAGGAACTTGGCTCGACCTCCCCGTGAATACTTTATCACTCGGCCCTTTTGTTTGTTCCGCACGGTAGCAAGTGTCGGGTCAGAATGTTGTTCTTGTACAACAAGTTGACTACACATCAGATCTTGCGGCGATTCAATGATCACTGGGGTGACACAGTCTGGAGCCTCAGTCATGGCTCATGTTACCGCAGCAGCCGAAGTCTGAGTAGCGTCATCGGAGCAACTATCCTTGACTCCAATAATATTACCTACTATAAGGTCAAATAGAGGCTCTGGCATGACAACTGCAAGTGTCGTACCAGTATAAAATGGAGATGCCACCTGGATACATGCCTCAGGGAACAATCTCACTGATCCATCAATAAGGTTTGCATGGATCTGTCGACCTGTATACTGCTCAGGCCGAACTAGACTCTGCTTGACAGAGCAACCTGAGGAACCATTGTCTCTCAGGACCTTCACAGGAATGCCTCCCACAAACCCTGGCTGAACAAGGAAGGTACTGTCACCTGTGGGAGGGCCTGTGGAGGAAGCAGCTAGCCACTCATGAGGCTGCTGAATTGATGCGGCAAACATTGTGCCTTGAGAATTATAAGGAGATGGAACATTGGCCATCTGTGGAGGGGGGTTCACTGTCACTGTGGGACTAGTGAACTGTGGGGAAGTACCCACACTGGTAGGGACGTGACCACCAGGCTGCTGCTGAGGAATGAAGGCTGCATTCGCTTCCTGCCTCTTTTGAGCTGGTAGTGAAAAAGTTTGTCCCGACGGTCGGTTGTGTGGCTGATACTGCTGCTGGTTAGGGTACTTGTTGTACCTCTTCCAAGCAGGCTGCTGTGTATTTTGCCCCTGGTCCTTCTGCGGTTTGCTTGGACCTTGGCCATTACTCTGAGAACGGCCTTGGTGCTGGGATTCAGTCTGAGACGGCTTCCCAGACTTGGCAGTATCTTTTCTGCTCCAGGTGTTTTGCTGCTTACGAGTTTGATACCCGTATGCAGTAAAGAATGCGTCAGCCTTCTCTGCCATTTGGCTGGCATCTTTCACCTGGCAGATCTTAAGCTGTGCTATGAGCTCAGCAGGCCACGACCTCTCTAGCTGTGTACGCAGCATAAGGTCAATTATCCCCTCACGCGTGGAAGGAGTTTCATCTTTCTCCATCCACTCATTTAAGTAAGCTGTGAGACGATCAAGGAACTGAACAGCTGTCTCCTTGTCTTGGAGACGAGCTCGCATGAACTGAACTTTGGCGTCGTCTACTGTGAGACCATACGCCTTAATGAGTGCAGCTTTCATCATCTCATATGTGAGATTGTCTCCACGAATTCTGTGGAGAATATCGAGGGCAGGGCCCTCAAATAGGCTAAGAAACTGAAGCCGCTTAGCTGCCTCATCCAGTTGATATAAGTCTGCCATGTCCTCAAAACGAGCTATGTACGGCTCGATTCGCTCGCTTTCCTTATATGAAGGAAGCTTGATGCGTGGGGTAGCCAGGACATGTGCAGGGGAAACGCTCGTGGAGCTTGGACCAACTGCAGCAGACGTGTCTGAAGCCAAGGAATCTCGCTTGAGCTTCAGCACTTCAAGTTCATGTCTCTCGCGTGCTTCTCGCTCGGCACGTTCGTGTTCTCGTTCTCTGTCTCGTTGTTCACGCTCGTATTCGCGCTGTTCTCGCTCTTGTACTAGCTCGTGTTCGCGCTGTTGTCGCTCTTTTTCTAACTCGAGCTCGCGTTGTTTTTGTTCGTGTTCACGCTGTTCTCGCTCATATTCGCGCTGTTCTCGCTCACGTTCACGAGCGTCTTTCTCACGTTCTTGCTCGTAATTGAACCGTGAGAGAACGTAACTCTGTAGTTTTTCTGGGTCAGTGAGGCCCATATCTTTGGCTTCCTGTACATAAGCACTGGCTGCCATGGCGCTAATTTATTAAGCAAACGAAACTGAGCACTGACTGCTTCGCAAACGAATGCTAATAATACAGTACAAATAAAGAATACAGACACAAGCTAGTGGTGACCAGTCTTATCCAGTTAACTGGCAAAGAATAAATAAAAAATGTAAATGACTGGGAAAACTCAATAATAAACACAATGGGTACGCCGACTTCCCAGGAGTGAATAAAATCGTCTGGCGTTACCAAGAATAAACTAGTTAAGTATTCTATTGATTAATAAAGCAAAAACTCACTTCCTAAATTAACGGTAAACACCAGTAAACTTGTGCCTATAAACTTTAATGATAAATACCTAAATATGAATGAGTGAGCACTATCTCGTGAATAGCTTTAGAGCTAGGAGTTAATATCCTGGAATGAGGTCGCCAATTGTCACGGGGTTTTTATAATATCACGGTAATTTTGGGATATAAATGGTTAAATGTTATTTAAATTGATATTAATATTCAATAAAGAGCAGGGACAATGATTGTCTTGCTAAATCGTGCAACGATTCTCTAAGAACGAGAATTCAAAAACTTTCTCAACAGTACACAGCAGAGACTAATTACTCACAATTGCTGACTCACTGTACTGTTAGCCTCTGGAGAAAGTTACTTCACCCCTGACAATAAATAACTAATACTAATAATAATAACATCAGGTTCTTGCTGATGCATTAACTCCTGGCACAACGGATTTTAAGTTAATACAACAAGACTCCCCCCTGTGGCGGGGGGGACACAACCTGGCCGCACTATGGGGTGGTACTACTACTCTGCGGCCAGGTTGTGTTAGGAAGAATACTGCCACCGTATTCCCTGCGTGTCGTAAAAGGCGACTAAAAGGGGCGGGGTGAGTGGACTAGGGACCCCCTCCTCTGTTTTGTAGTTCCTAAAAAGAGACAGGCCAGAGAAAGGGATGGGGGATGGAGTTATCCCCGTACCCTGAAGATTGGGTCTATGAATGTGCGTGGATGTAGTACGATTGAGGCTAAAAGGGAGGAGATTGGGAGAATGTTTGTGAGAAGAAAGTTGGATGTGTTAGCTTTGAGTGAAACGAAGATGAAAGGGAAGGGGGAATCTATGTTTGGAAGTGTGAATGGAAGATTGTCAGGTGTTGATAGAGGAAGGGCAAGAGAAGGTGTGGCCTTGTTAGTGAGTCCGGAAGTTCAGCAATGTGTGATTGAATGGAAGGAGGTGTCATCGAGACTGATGTGGGTGAAAGCGAAATTTGAACGTGAGTTGTGGGTGTTTGTGAGTGCATATGGGCCTGGTAGTGAAAGGGATGAACAAGAGAGGGAGTCTTTCTGGAATGATGTTGATGAGTGTCTGCAGAGTTTTGAAGCGAATGTGAATGTGGTAATGATGGGAGATCTGAATGCTAGAGTGGGAAATGTAGCAGTTGAAGGTGTAGTTGGTATGCATGGTGTGCCTGGAAGAAATGAAAATGGGGAACGAATGATAGCGATGTGTGTTGAGCGAGAGATGGTGATTGGGAATACGCTGTTTGAGAAGAAAGATATTTATAAGTATACATGGGTGAGACAGGAGGGTGGAAGGGTTGTTGATAGAGCCTTGATGGACTATGTGGTTGTGTCTAGGAATGTAATAGGAAGATTGTTGGATGTGAGAGTTCTGAGAGGGGAGGGTGGAGGTATGTCTGACCACTACCTGGTGGAGGGAAAGTTAAGAGTAGGAAAGAGATGGATGAGAGCTAGGAGGGTTAGGTGTGGCAGGGAGGTTTTGAAAGTGAGTGAGTTGGATAAAAGAGAGAAAAAGATAGAGTATCAGGAGAAATTGAAAGATGAGTGGAACGCAGTGAAAGATCGGGAAAATGGCAGCGTGGAGGAGGAATGGCAGTTGTTTAAGAGTGCTGTGGTGGGGCATGCAGAAGAGGTGTGTGGTGTGAGACGTGTGGGTGGTGGTGTAAGAAAAGGAAGTGAATGGTGGTGTGAGGAAGTAAGTATGGCTGTGGCAGAGAAGAGACGTGCATATGAAGTGTGGCTGCAGAGGAAGGATGAGATGTCATATGAAAGGTATAAGGAGAAGAGGAATAGAGCGAGAAGGTCTGTGCGTGATGCTAAAGTGGCAGCAGATGAGAGGTGGGGTAGGCGGCTGACAGAGAATTTTCAGCAGAATAAGAAAATGTTTTGGAAGGAGGTGAAAAGGGTGCGAAAGGGAGAGTCTGGGAAGGAAGAACGAGTAAAAGCAGAGGATGGAAGGATGTTAATTGAGATGGATGCAGTAAGGAAGAGATGGGCAGAATATTTTGAAAGATTGTTAAATGTAGAGGAGGAAAGGGTGGCTGAGATTGTGGCGGATGGAAGGGTGCAAGGAATAAATGTGTTGGGAGAGTTGAATGATTCTTTGATCACGAAGGAAGAAGTGGAGAAGGCAGTAAAGGAGATGAAAACAGGGAAAGCTGCAGGTATGGATGGGTGTGCTGGGGAATGCCTGAAGGGTGGTGGAGTGACTATTGTTGACTGGTTAGTAAGATTGTTGAATGTGTGCTTTGAGAAAGGTATGGTGCCAATTGACTGGGCAAGTGCTTGTGTGGTCCCGTTGTATAAAGGCAAAGGGTGATAAGTATGAATGTACTAGCTTTAGGGGTATAAGTCTGTTGAGTGTTGTAGGTAAGGTGTATGGTAGAGTGTTAATTATGAGAGTTAGAGAGGGTACAGAGGGAGTGATTAGTGATGAGCAGTGTGGCTTTAGGAGAGGGAGGGGATGCGTTGATCAGGTGTTTGCTGTGAGACAAGTGTGTGAAAAGTATTTAGCGAAAGGCAAGGATGTGTTTTGGGCATTTATGGATTTAGAGAAAGCGTATGATAGAATTGATAGGGAGGCTTTGTGGACTGTTTTAAGATTGTATGGACTTGATGGTAGGTTACTAAAAGGGGTGAAAAGTTTTTATGTAAATAGTAGAGCGTGTGTAAGAGTGGGAAATGCTGTGAGTGATTGGTTTCCCGTGAGAGTGGGGCTGCGACAGGGATGTGTGATGTCGCCTTGGTTGTTTAATATTTACATGGATGGTGTTGTAAGGGAGGTGAATGCAAGAGTTTTAGGTGGTCTGAGTCTGGTAAATGTTGATGGAGGAGAGTGGAATCTGAAGCAGCTGCTGTTTGCAGATGATACTGCACTGGTGACTGATTCAGAGGAGAGATTGAGACAGTTGGTAGAGGAGTTTGGAAGGGTGTGTGAAAGGAGGAAATTGAAAGTAAATGAGAATAAGAGTAAAGTGATGAAGTGTACGAGGTTGATAGATGGTAGGGGGATGAATATAGTTTTGAATGGTGAGTTGCTTGAGGAGGTAGATTGTTTTAAATATCTATGGTCACATGTTGCTGTGGATGGAAGAATAGATGCAGAAGTGAAGTTTAGAATAAATGAAGTAGGAAAGGTGCTGGGAGGAATGAAAAAAGTGTTTAAATGTCGTTCGCTTAGAATGGATGTAAAGAGAAGGCTGTATGAGGGTGTTGTGGTACCGACTGCATTATATGGGGCTGAAACATGGAATATGGGTGTAGCAGAGAGGAAAAGTTTGAATGTAATGGAGATGAGATGTCTGAGGAGTATGTGTGGAGTGACGCGTATGGATCGGGTGCGAAATGATGAAGTGCGAAGGAGAACTGGAGTTGTTCGGGAGATGGCTGGTAGAGTTGAGCAGAGGGTGTTGCAATGGTTTGGACATATGGAGAGAATGGATAATGAGCGATTGGTGAAAAAGATAACTAGATCTGATGTGAGAGGTGTAAGGCTGAGAGGAAGACCACGAATAGGATGGATGGACAGTGTGAAGAGAGCGCTGGATGCGAGAGAGATGTCTGTTGAGCAAGGAAGAGTGGCTGTGCGTGACAGAAATAAATGGAGAGAAATTGTGAATGAATAAGTGATGACGCAGCCCTGAGGGGATATTCTCCCGCATTTGGTCTGATCAGCTAGTCAGGTCAGGTGCGGGTAAGGGGATGGGTCTGTTATGATGTGGCAGGGGTAAACCAGTTCTGCTGTCGGGCCCTGCTGCGGATGTCACTGATTGCATTGCCCAGTTGACCCTTGTGCGGTGTGGTGCGGTGAGGATCTGTCCGTTCTCCCCTTTGGGGCTAAGATGCAAATGAATGTGTTTGAATGGATGAGTAAATGGAGAGTGAGTCGTCCTGTCTCAGCTACCTCCCTTTCCTTGGGGGAAGCAGCCTAGGTATATAGATAGATAGACAACAAGACTGGTCTAAGTACCAGTTATGAAAGCAAAACGTCTATGCAAGCTAGGAGCTATGTGGGAAATAAGCTTAATTACGGAGAAATGAAACAAGAGTTTACTTTACATTAAGCTCAAGGAAAAGAACTGTTAAATTTATTAATTACAAAAATAAATTTAACGTTACATTTCAAATCAAATCAATGAGACGCACTCACTCACTCACACAAAAGCTAAATACTTACACCTAGGAAAAACACCTTAATTAAACTCTTAAACTAGGATTACAAAAAGGAAATACCGGTCGATGAATGCTGTGTATCACCCGGGAGTGGGAGGACTGGATTAACTGTCTCAGTGGAGCTTGGGTGCTAGCGACCTCTCACACTTCTTGGAGCACAGGACCTTCCTCCGTCACAACAAACACTCGACTGAATAAGTCGTGGGAACAAAAAGGAGCACTCGGCCGCATTTTTTTAACGGTCGAATGAGCAGGGGCGAACAATAAAAAACAATAGTATCGCTCAGTACAGCACTTAGTGACGTGCATTAAATCGGTCACTTTTGAAAACGGTGACGAATGTTTTGAAAAGTATACTCCGAAATGGAGGGAGAAACGGTTAGCTGAGCGATATACAGTGAGTTTTCCACTAATAGTTCGTGGCTTCTCACAAAAGAGAAATGTCGCGAATTGATTCGTGACACCCTGTGCCTGTCACTAAGCCAAAGCCCTGCTGACCCTGTGCCTGTCACTAAGCCAAAGCCCTGCTGACCCTGTGCCTGTCACTAAGCCAAAGCCCTGCTGACCCTGTGCCTGTCACTAAGCCAAAGCCCTGCTGACCCTGTGCCTGTCACTAAGCCAAAGCCCTGCTGACCCTGTGCCTGTCACTAAGCCAAAGCCCTGCTCACCCTGTGCCTGTCACTAAGCCAAAGCCCTGCTGACTCTGTGCCTGTCACTAAGCCAAAGCCCTGCTGACCCTGTGCCTGTCACTAAGCCAAAGCCCTGCTGACCCTGTGCCTGTCACTAAGCCAAAGCCCTGCTGACCCTGTGCCTGTCACTAAGCCAAAGCCCTGCTGACCCTGTGCCTGTCACTAAGCCAAAGCCATGCTTACACTGTCACCAGGCCAATGCACCTCACTGCTGCTCTGCTATAACCATCTCACACTGACGCGGTTCACGAAGGCCGGGACTGACAACATAACATTTGTGGACGACAGTACAGTGTGTAGGGAGAGGGTGGGTGTGGTGTGTAGGGAGAGGGTGGGTGTGGTGTGTAGGGTGAGTGTGGTGTGTAGGGAAAGGGTGGGTGTGGTGTGTAGGGAGAGGGTGGGTGTGGTGTGTAGGGAGAGGGTGGGTGTGGTGTGTAGGGAGAGGATGGGTGTGGTGTGTAGGGAAAGTGTGGTGTGTAGGGAAAGGGTGGGTGTGGTGTGTAGGGAGAGGGTGGGTGTGGTGTGTAGGGTGGGTGTGGTGTGTAGGGAGAGGGTGGGGGGTGTTAGATGGGGGAGGGGACACACCACACAGCATGCAGAATGTGTGCACCACTACTGCAATTGCAATAAACCCTACCGTAACGATCTCTGAAACTTGAGAACGCTGTCACACACACTACCACCACCACGCACGTGACGTAACACACACACACACACACACACACACACACACACACACACACACACACACACACAACGTAAAATATAAGCCATCATCACGCACTCCTCACAGGATGTTTCTCCTCTCTTTCTCTCCCCTTTCCCCTCTCCCTCTTCCTCTTATTTTACTCGGTTGAGAGGAGAGGATATGGTGGGGTGAGAGGTGTGGTGAGGTGAGAGGAAAGGTGTGGTACGGTAAGAAGACCGGTGTGGTGGAGTGAGAGGTGTGGTAGAGTGAAGGGACAGGTGTGGTGGGATGAGATTTGTAGTGTAGTGTGGTGTGGTGTGGTGTGGTGTGGTAAGGTGTGGTGTGGTGTGGTGTGGTGTGGTGAGGTGAGGTGTGGTGTGGTGAGGTGAGGTGTGGTGTGGTGTGGTGTGGTGTGGTGTGGTGTGGTGTGATGCGGTGCGGTGTGGTGTGGTGTGGTGTGGTGTGGTGTGGTGTGGTGAGGTGAGGTGAGGTGAGACGAGGTGAGGTGTAGTGTGGTGTGGTATGGTGTGGTGTGGTGTAGTGCGGTGAGGTGTGGTGTGGTGTGGTGTAGTGTAGTGAGGCGAGAAGTGTGGTGTGGTGTAGTGTAGTGTAGTGTGGTGTGGTGTGGTGTGGTGTGTTGAAGTGAGGTGAGGTGAGGTGTAGTGTACTGTGGTGTGGTGTGGTGTGGTGAGGTGTAGTGTAGTGTGGTGTGGTGTGGTGTGGTGTAGTGAGGCGAGAAGTGTGGTGTGGTGTGGCGTGGTGTGATGTGGTGTGGTGTGGTGTGGTGAGGTGAGGTGTAGTGCGGTGAGGTGAGGTGAGGTGTGGTGTGGTGTGGTGTTGTGAGGCGAGAAGTGTGGTGTGCTGTGGTGTGGTGTGGTGTGGTGAGGTGTAGTGCGGTGAGGTGTAGTGCGGTGAGGTGTGGTGTGGTGTGGTGTAATGTGGTGTAGTGTGGTGTGATGTGGTGTAGTGTGGTGTGGTGTGGTGTGGTGTGGTGTGGTGTGGTGTGGTGTAATGTGGTGTGGTGTGGTGTAATGTGGTGTGGTGTGGTGTAATGTGGTGTAGTGTGGTGTGATGTGGTGTGGTGTGGTGTGGTTAGTGTAGTGTACTGTAGTGTAGTGTGGTGTGGTGTGGTGTGGTTGGTGTGGTGTGGTGTAGTGTAGTGTAGTGTAGTGTAGTGTAGTGTAGTGTGGTGTGGTGTGGTGTGGCGTGGTGTGGTATGGTGTGGTGTAGTGTGGTGTGGTGTGGTGTGGTGTGGTGTGGTGTAGTGTAGTGTAGTGTGGTGTGGTGTGGTGTGGTGTGGTGTGGTGTGGCGTAATGTAGTGTAGTGTAGTGTGGTGTGGTGTAGTGTAGTGTAGAGTAGTGGTGTGTGGTGTGGTGTGGCGTAATGTAGTGTGGTGTGGTGTGGTGTGGTGTGGTGTGGTGGGGTGGGGTGTGGTGTGGTGTGGTTTGGCGTGGTGTGGTGTGGTTTGGCGTGGTGTGGTGTGGTTTGGCGTAGTGTGGTGTGCCAGTCTTTCCACATCAATTATTCCAGTAAAGTTGACAGCGGCGACGCGATCGATTATTAGGACATTTAAGACATGGCGACAGGGAGGGGGGGGGGGAAGAAGAGAAGAGGGAAAGATGGGAAAGTGGGAGGAAGGGGAGAGGGGGAAGAGAGGGAAGGGGAGAGCGGGAAGAAAGGAAAGGGAAGGAAGAGGGGAAGAGATGAGAGGGAGTGGCAGAGGAAAGAGTAAGAGGTAGTACGGAGAGGGAGTCTGGAAGAGGGAGGAATGGGAGGGAGGGCAGAGAGAGAAGGGTGAGAACTGGGAAGGTAGCTGGAAAGGGAGAGAGAAGCATGGAAGGACACTGTAAACTGTCGGGCAAATGGAAGGGAAGGGAAGGGAGGAAAGTTGGAGGGAAGTTATGTTAGGGGAAGGAGGTATGGGAAGGAAGACAGGGAGGACAAAGGAAGAGGAACAAGGAAGAAAGATGATGAAAGAGAGGGGGAAGAAAGGGGTGGGTAAGAGGGTCAAGGAGGAAATGGGGGCTGAAGAGATGAGAGAGAAGGAGAGAGGAATAATATTGAGGATAGAGAAAGGGATGGGGGTGGGATGAGACAAAGAGAGGGACAGGGATTGGGATGGAAATGGAAGGGTGGAAGGAAAGGCAGAGGTGGAGGGTGTGAAGGGAGGAACCAAAAATTAGCATATCTTAGCAAATGTCGTGACTCACCACCACACCAAACAGGCAGGCAGGCAGACAGGTAGGTGGGTGGGTGGATGAGTGGGTAGACAGGTAGGTGCAAAAAGGGGTAGGCAGGAAGGCAGGCAAGAAGGCAGGCAGGCTGACAGGAAGGCAGACATAAAATGAATTAGGTGGGAAAGGAGCAAGACAACGAGGGGACTGGGTGAGGCTGGGGTCTGGGGTGCGTGGGAGAGAGATGGAGAGAGATGAGGTGATGGGGTGATAAGGAAAAAGGAGGAAGAGGAGGAGGAGAGAGAGAGAGAGAGAGAGAGAGAGAGAGAGAGATCCGGGTAGAAATGTATGATGCTTGTTTACAATATTCTGCCCAAGTGTGTGTGTGTGTGTGTGTGTGTGTGTGTGTGTGTATGTGTGTGTGTGTGTGTGTGTGTGTGTGTGTTCTAATACTCCATCTAGCTCTGTTGTTGTTGTTGTACAAATCCTCACTTTTTAGTACTGCTGTAATGTTTGTTGTTGTTTTTGTTGATAACTGTGATAGTGTAATGTCAGTGGCAGTGTCTGTGTTGGTCAACCCTCTCGTGGTGGGACAACTCCAGGATCCTGTGCCACCTAAACCCCTACCATTATATACACCTGACACTGGCTCATACCAGCCACCTAAACCCCTACCATTATATACACCTGACACTGGCTCATACCAGCCACCTAAACCCCTACCATTATATACACCTGACACTGGCTCATACCAGCCACCTAAACCCCTACCATTATATACACCTGACACTGGCTCATACCAGCCACCTAAACCCCTACCATTATATACACCTGACACTGGCTCATACCAGCCACCTAAACCCCTACCATTATATACACCTGACACTGGCTCATACCAACCACCTAAACCCCTACCATTATATACACCTGACACTGGCTCATACCAGCCACCTAAACCCCTACCATTATATACACCTGACACTGGCTCATACCAGCCACCTAAACCCCTACCATTATATACACCTGACACTGGCTCATACCAGCCACCTAAACCCCTACCATTATATACACCTGACACTGGCTCATACCAGCCACCTAAACCCCTACCATTATATACACCTGACACTGGCTCATACCAGCCACCTAAACCCCTACCATTATATACACCTGACACTGGCTCATACCAGCCACCTAAACCCCTACCATTATATACACCTGACACTGGCTCATACCAGCCACCTAAACCCCTACCATTATATACACCTGACACTGGCCCATGCCAACCTAAGAGTGTTAATACTGCCTCCTTATTATCGCTGTTATAGGTAATTCTCTCTCTCTCTCTCTCTCTCTCTCTCTCTCTCTCTCTCTCTATGTGGAAATATATTAATGCATACATGTGTTAACACTGCCAGTTTATCATCACCATTCGCTCATTTCTCTACATTTTTCGGTTTAGTTTACTTGGGAATACCTCAGTGCGTGTAAGCGTTAAAATTAGTAATTTACGATCACTTTCAGCTCATTCCTCTATATTTTTCGTTTTATCTTACTCGAAAATAAATTAAATCTTATAACCAAACACCGCTTGTATCAGCTTCACCCAAAACCTTACCAGTCCAACAGCTTGTCACATTTACCAATTTTCCATCCAACCATTCTGTACAATTCTGTTTTAAATGCTTAATCTTAAGGAACATTTACACATTTCAGATATTTGTTCATTTCAATGTGTATTTGTGTGCAGGCTCTGGCATATCTGAACAACCAACAATTCCAATGACAATGTATTACACGCTGAAGTGTGTTTCTCTCTCTCTCTCTCTCTCTCTCTCTCTCTCTCTCCACAAACAGCCACACTGTCCATTTATGACGCTATCTCCTCTCTCACCTCCCGGGGTGTGAGCGAGGGAGAGGTGGGAGAGGAGGCATGGAGAGAATGGTGGAGAAAAGGAGGAGGAGGAAGAGGAGGAGTGAGTGAGAGGGAGAGTGGAATGCAGCACAAGATAAGGAAGAAACAGAGACGAGGAACTTAAGAAGGAAGAGATAAAGCTGTGTGTGTGTGGGGGGGGGGAAAGGAGTCGATGGATGGATAATGGGTCAGTAAAGTTGGTGTCAAGACGAGAAAAGTTTATTTAAATATAAGAGTCAAGGTTTTAGATGAAGAACAGGTGAAGGAATAGATGGATAGACTGGTGGATGGATGGATGTTAATAGATAGATGGACAGACTGGAGGATGGATGGATGTGTTAATAGATAGATGGGTAGACTGGAGGATGGATGGATGAAGTAACAGATAGAAGGATAGACTGAAGGATGGATGGATGAAGTAATAGACAGACGGATAGACTGGAGGATGGATGGATGAAGTAACAGATAAAAGGATAGACTGTAGGATGGATGGATGAAGTAACAGATAGATGGATAGATATAAATTTCAGATGCTATAAACCCCAACAGCATCTTGCTATCCTTTTCAACTGGCCAAAGTGCAAAACAGAATCTAATATTTAGTGTGAGATGCCCGGCAGAATATTTCATTGTGTTTATGGTTTGTTTTGGCATTGGAATTGGCGGGAAAATCAACCATCTGTGGCAGGGAAGGGGAGTGGTGGGGGAGGGAGGGGGTGGGGGCAAGGGAGGCAGGGAAGGGGAGTGGTGGGGGAGAGAGGGGGTGGGGGCAAGGGAGGCAGGGAAGGGGAGTGGTGGGAGAGGGAGGGGGAGGGGGCAAGGGAGGCAGGGAAGGGGAGTGTTGAGAGAGGGAGGGGGGGGGGGCAAGGGAGGCAGGGGAAGGGCAGTGGTGGGGGAGAGAGGGAGTGGGGGCAAGGGAGGCAGGGAAGGGCAGTGGTGGGGGAGGGAGGGGGTGGGGGCAAGGGAGGCAGGGAAGGGGAGTGGTGGGGAAGGGAGGGGGTGGGGGCAAGGGAGGCAGGGAAGGGGAGTGGTGGGAGAGGGAGGGGGTGGGGGCAAGGGAGGCAGGGAAGGGGAGTGGTGGGGGAGGGAGGGGGTGGGGGCAAGGGGGAGGGGGATGAAACGTCTACTCTCTCTCTTGTCTCTTCCCCCTCTCTCCCTCCAATCTCGTCTCCCCCACTCACTCTCTCCCCACCCCCCATCCTCTCTCTCTCTCTCTCTCTCTCTCTCTTCACACACACACATCCAAAGCAGAAGGATTATATTCACTTATGGTAAGGGAAACTGCCTGGCTCCACCTCTGATATCTCTGGAATATAAATTCTGACTTTCTCTATTTCTCTCTCTCTCTCTCTCTCTCTCTCTCTCTCTCTCCCTTATATTTTCATTTGTTTACTCCCTATTATTATATCATAAATTTTAGCCTTTACCTTCTCTCTCTCTCTCTCTCAATCTATCCATCTATCTATCTGCATCCTGGTACTGTCTACACTCTCCTCTCACCATCCTCCTCTACACTTTCTTCCGCTGAAATACGCATCGTCCTTCCCATAACAAATTAACACAGACAGGCAGAGTTGTGGTGCTGTGGTGTGGCTGTGGCTAAAATCTATGCAGCAGAAATCCTGGAGTGTAGTAGTGTGGTGTGGTTTAATTGTGTGGAGAATGTTGGCGGAATGTGGCAAGTTGTGGTGTGGTGGTGGTGGTGAGTTTTGTGGTGATCGTGTACAGGCAACAAGTATTTGGTGGGTGACTCATAAATTGAGTGTGTGTGTGTGTGTGTGTGTGTGTGTGTGTGTGTGTGTGTGTGTGTGTGATAAAACTGACCCTTGTAATGATGGTTGGTATACAAGAATGCTGTGTGGTTAATATGTGGTAAATGTGGCTACACTTACACAATTGTGTCGTTATTATTCTGTGGTAAATGTAACAACAATAAGGTGACATTAATACTCTCTTCCTCCTATACCTCACCCTCACCTGAAGAAAATTGTCTGGTATTAGTTGTTCACACCATGAGGGGGTTAATGGTGACAGTATTAACACTCTCAGGCTCTTATAAGTAACTCTCTGATGAACATAAACTTGTGGCTTTAGCTGAGATACAATATTAGAGTTGTTACCACCATGAGGGAGTTAAACATGACAGTATTAACACTCTCAGCCTGGCATCACTGACTGACATCAATAAAACCATGTGGCGCTAAATGAAGCAAAATAACAAGAATTGTGGCCAGCATGAGAGGGTTAATGTTAGCAGTATTGGTGTACTGTACCTCCACATAAATAATATAATGTATAATACAATAGTAGAGTTCTGGCCAGCATGAGAGGGTTAACTGTATGGAAAATGTGGTGGTGTTGTGGTGGAACAGCATCTCGGGTGGAGTGCAAAGATTAAGCATAAACGAAAAGGTTTGTTGTGGTGGCGGCAAAATATCAGCTAATTTTACATCCCAACTGGTGAGAGAGAGAGAGAGAGAGAGAGAGAGAGAGAGAGAGAGAGAGAGAGAGAGAGAGATGAATCTGTATTTCCAATTTTATGTACATTTAACTAAGCACACTGAGCTGACTGGTTACCCACTTGTACCTGTCTTTGTTTCTAGATTCTACCTCACTGAAAATATTTACATGAGAATAAAAACGATGATGATGATGATGATGATGTAGGGCAATTCCTTCCACTACTCCATCCTTCTTCCTCATAATCCATTACCCGTTTCAGTCACCTACTATTCTTTCACCTTCCTGTCATTCTCAGGTGGTTCACTCATTAATTCTCCACACCTTTCCTACCCTACACTTCTATCCAACACACCCCACCCCAACCCACACCCACATAGGATTTTACTCTCTCTCTCTCTCTCTCTCTCTCTCTCTCTCTCTCTCTGAACCTAAACTAAAAACTCAAACTCTTAAAATCGCCAAAAATCTGTTCACCACGCCAGTCCATTTGCAGTTTGGTAAAATTCCTGCTCTCGTGTGACGCCATTTGGTCTCCCTGGTACAAACGCTGTAATTACCCTTCACTTTTTTGTTCCTGGCCTCTTGACTGCCTGTTTCACTGCACTACCATCAAGTGTCAAAGGGGGTCGTCTTTTGGTCTGGCCTGGAGTGAGGCCAAGTTTTTGGTCCATCGCGGCTTTTTCGTTCGGGTTTTGGCTGCTTTTGTTGGTTTTACATTTCTTCACTGACTCTC